>NC_047585.1:18610800-18910800 GCF_011004845.1 Esox lucius
AAACATGTGAAGATAATGGAAAACTGTCAGTGTCAGATTTATAATAATTTAGCTTAGTAAAAGAAGATGAAGAGGCTTCATATCAAACCAAATGTCTATCATTTTGATTTCTTTTTTCACTGTGTTGTAGTTTATTTGAAATATATTGTTTGTGCACATGGAAAGTGCGACAGAACTATGGGATTGACGTATTTTGTACAAGTCAGGGAGGTTGTTTATACACCTCCCTGACTGTTAGTTTGGTAGTAGGTACATGTAACTTTTCCAATGGCTGTTTGGAACACTGGAAACATTTTTAATGTTTTCCTACACAGGCACCTTGAACCTTCGGTACTTAAGACCACATTGGTCTGCTGTGTCTGTAAATAAAATACTCAATGGTTTTCCTGCACTATTCTGGTTGTCTTATACCTGGGAGATGCAACCCCAACAGCTGAAAAAGACAGCCTGTATTATGATGTTAAATTAACTGTCTGTCATACGGCTGCAGAGGACGAACAATTTGGTCTTGCCATATCCTCGCCCTGATAGGACAATGGCAATATATTCCAAGATAAAAATATTTTTGAGTTCAGGAGTTACGTCTTCTTAGTCTGTAAATGAATAGCCTAGTTGTAAATAGGAGTTATGAGGTGAAGTGACTAGCTTGTGTTGCTATGTCATCAATATCTATATTATTGTCCTTGGTATATGACAAATGAAGTGGAGCAAAGCCAGAGATCAATCAATGTCCTAGTGATAGATGCTGTGATTCTTAAGACCACAACAGCATTCATATTGACTCAGGGTTAGGTAGGTTACTTTTTAAATGTAATCTGTTACAGTGACTTGTCCACATTTGTAATCAGTAACTTTGATTACTCAAACACAAATATTAAGAGGCAAAAAAAGACACATTTGATTAACCAATAACCAATTGAACACCTTTTGCAGGATCAGTGAATTTTAGAGTTTACATAGCTGTCCAAAAACAGAATTTGCATTTAAACTTATGGGTTATGTACAGTGCCTTTGAAAAGGGTTTCTAAACCATTGCGTTCTACTTCAATATGATTGGGCTAAACCTCTAAATTACACGTTAAATGTCTGTCATTCCAACAACCCTTGATCTTCCAGAATCAGAATTTTTATCTGAACATAACCCAAAATCTAAGGATGTGTTAGTCTATTCTGTTATTTGTGTTTTATTTGTGTTTTTTATTGCTTCAAAATATTGTTGAAAAATAAATAGCAATTTCTCAAAAAGGATATTGACATTATTGTATGTATAAAAATCAAGATACCCGTAGCTTTTCGTGCATACACTAAATCTGCAGTAGTCTGATGCAGGGATGTCACTAGAAAATCATGGATTTAGTCATTAGACCATTCAACTCGGAATAAAGTCATTAAAAAATGTATCATAATTTAAAAAAGAAACATTTAACAACCGACTCTCCCTTCCTCTGAACAGAATAAGTTGCAAAAACCTAAAACCCAAACAAACATGAATCTGTGAAACACGCAGTTTTGCAACTGTGTTCCTAATGATTAGTGACATACAAATGTTAGCTAGCATGTCATTACTGTAACTTCTTTAAAAAAAAAATTACGTTCATACATTTCAATAATAATGTGTGGTGGGATAGCTGAAAGGTTATATTGATTAGCAAAACGTACCGTTGCTTTCCAGTGCTATTACATTTAGGGCTAAAGCCCCAATAAAATAGGGCTAGCGACATCCCTGATGTTTTCCTCCACAACCACCAACTTTGTCAAAACGTTGTAGAAACTTGAATGCACGTTCGCAGTTGTGAACACCCGCACACAAATGTTTTACCCGCGCCAACGTAACCTGTGATTATTAGGGCCACTAGCGATGGATTGTCAAAACGCAAATTACAGAAATAAACTGATTTACACCTGCACTCTTAGTTTAAAGTCAATGTCGTCAGCAGCCAATAATAACCAATTAACAAAATGTTCACACAACTTAGGTGAGGAGTAGTTATTTGGGTTCAAAATGTTTTTAATATATTAAATAAAAAAATAAAACATGCAACATATCATAATTATTTTGCACACCTATTTTTTTCAGTTACATCAACTTCTTCAGTTGATGTAATCCAAGAAGTAATCATACATTTATTGTAATCCGATTACAATATTTTAGTTGGTAATGTAACAGATTAAAATTATTGTTTTTTTTTAGTAATCCGTTACTCCCCAACTCTGCATATTGTCTTTTGGATATAGGTGCTTGTTAGCCTGTTCCATGAGGCAAGAGAATGGCAACTGGATATAACAGTATTAAATTGCAAGCAAGACACTGCACATTGACAGTGGTTGTACTTTGTAGCTGTGTTACCCTCCCCTGCTTGAAAAAGTTGAGAAAGGTAACAGTTAATTCTAGTTGGCTTCGTGTTATTAAAAAAAGTAATGGTACTCATGCCAGATAGGCTATTTAGGTTGGGCTGGCTTGTAACCTTCAGACCAAAGCGAGGCCACTGATGTGATAAAAGATGTGCTTGTGCCTCTATCGCTTCTAACACTAGCATGATATTCACATGATCTCTCTCCTGCTATCTATTCTGATAGGCATGAGCACGCAACTCTCTTCTCTTCAGCATTGCAACAGGCTGTGATGTTTAAAACATAATCACAAGAAAACACAGATTGGAAAGTCAATTGCTCCAGCCACAAAGGGAAGATTCAAATCTGTGTCTTCACTCACGTAGGCATAGGCTATTTATGGATTCAAGACAAGGTTGTTTTCATTGATCTCAGATTGATCTCTGTTTTTTACTGTCAAAATAGTCATTCATTTTGATAATTATGTGCAGTATCTATTCTCCAGTCATGTAAAATGCCGTTTCGTTTCAGGCCTTTGAAGACCCTGGTGGGACTAACAGGGGGCACCCCCCCCCTGTCCTCTTACTGGCAATTCAATATTGGTTCTTAACAGGGGGCATGCATTTTTATTTGACAGAAGCCACTTTTTTGCAACAATGAATTTAAATGAAAGACTGTTTTAATGACTACATTATTATTCTGCTGCCTTCCCTGAAACTCCTACCCATAGTGATTGATTTACAGGACTCTGAACCCTTACCAACTCATAAACATTCTGCCCACTCACCTGACAATCCAACTGACAGTAATTGACTGACAGACAAAACTGGATTTCTACCATAGAAAGGCAGGAAATGCTAATTATGTTATGAAGGGTGTTGGAGAAATATGTTATTTAAAGTGGAGTCCAGATAAGAAAACTCAAATCAATATAGTAATCGCTTTTAAGCGATGGAGGAAAATATAGATTGATATGGACCTGAAAGCACGCTGTCCAACATATTTCTCCTGGACAGGTAAATTGTACATCAAAGTACCGAGTTAGCTACCCATATACACCTCTGTGGGGCGCAACTAGCTTTTGACTAAAAGCCTTTGTTTGCTTGGTTATAGTTATACCACAGGCAGGATAGATGATAAAATGCCAGGCATTTTATCATTTTAGCAATAGCTAAAATGCCAGGCAAGCTAGCTGTTATCTAGCTTGCTCAAATGGCTAAACATAGGAAGCTATATTGGTCTTGCATTACTTACATAGGAAAAGTATACAAAAGGTGTTTGTTCTCTTGGTTATAGTTATATCACTGGCAGGATAGGCTATACAAATGAGCTAGGTTGCTAAGCTACATCAAGAGAGTTAGTGGTCTATAGCAATGAAGCAACCCTGAGTGATAAATGGGGTATCACTATGGTTAAATGGGGAAAGTTATGGGTTTAAAACCCTGCCCCTCCAAACGATAGATCATCATCAGGCAGTTCAGATGCCCGTCCCTCTTACTGACCTGTGACTATGTCACCTGGAAGGCAAGGCTTCAGTTGGTTTTGAGTAACTAACCTCCTCTTTATATGCATAGTTCCTAAAGACATATGAAAATATGATAGGGCATATGTAAACATACATGAAGTCTCCAAAATCACACAAATTCGTCTTTTCACAAGCTATCTGTATGATAGTGCAGGTCTGTGGATGTCGTAATAATTTTTTAAATTTTTTTTTATAATTCTAAACTTTCCCAGTGCCTCTCGGTAAAGTGTGTGTGAGGGGCATGTATGCAAGTAAGTTAGGGAGAGCGCAGCAGTGCAAACAAATTAGGTTTAACTTTTAACTAGCTTCATTTTCTACCAATCTAGCTTGTTCTTTTTTCATTCTAACAAAATTGTATATTGTTACATTGTGACATTACCCACGTGTTTGACTGAATAAGAGGAGGTAACGTGGGAATAAAGTAGGAATAAACCAGAAAACACATCATGTAATGCCACGGAATGCAAGAAGAAAGGTTATGGGTATAAAATACATTTGAAAGAAACAGCTTGTACCCATTACTGTATGACATGGCCTTCAGACCAAAAAAAGTAAATTTGAGGTTTGAGATACAGTCTGGAATAAAGTTAATAAACTTGCTGGCTACTACAGTTCATCACCAAGAAACCAGGGAGAAACACCAAAATGTGAGTAGCTTGAATCATGTCACCTACAAAAATCTGAGAAAACAAAGAATAGAAGAAGGAATAGAATAAATTGAGTTAGTACATTGCAGTTGTGGTGAGCATACAATCTCTAGTTTTATACGGATTAGATGGTTTTGGACTTTAAATAATGTAGCAGTTTCTTAAGGATAGTTTATTGCACTACATAAAACAATGATCTCCTAACCATTGGGTTCTCTGATTCTTTCGTTTCATCATGTCCTTTAAGTGCCAAATCAAAAGCTCCAGCATTTGACCAAGTCAATTAGCTTCGATCAGAGGTGCCTTTCCTATCAACATCCAGGCTGTTTACAAATAGTAAATAGCCTTTGCATAGTTATGTGGCTACAGTATGTTAGCTTTGTCAACATATGGCTAGCTTAAGCAAGCATTATATTTTTATTTCAAATTTTTCTCTTAGGGTCAACCATTTAAATGGTGTGTCTTGAAGTAAATCTACATCGTTTTATGACAGACCTATCACTGTGCTAAACCTAGACCTATTTGACATTACTGATTATTGTATACCTCAATTTCAACTTGTTGTTTAGCTCCATTTGTGGAGTATCTGAAAATATGCCACACATTCTTTTCTTCATAATTCATATATTTAATATTTTTTTAAATATTACTATTATAAAGATTTGTTTTTATTGACCAAATAATGAACACAGACCCCAACATCCTAATGATTAGGCTGCCATTGGTGCCTACGGACAAAGCTGAAAGAGTGGAGCAACGGTACATAATAGGGACCAGTAAGCTTTTTGTTAGCATTGCTGTACCATGGTCGTGAATATAAGGGGATAGAACATTAGATTAGCATGGCTGTGATATCATTGTTTTTGCCTACACTGAGTTTCTACAATGAGTTACCAACATGTTAGGTGACATGTTATCATTAAACACATTAGTCTGAAAAAGCCAAGCCAGCTTGACATTTGTTCAAAATGACTGGTTGTTTATTCAATTTATTCAAGTTGCTATGGGCATTGGGCAGTCAGCCAGGTGCTGTTGACAATGACAGCACTGTCCGTGTTCCTGAATGTAGCACATCATCTGGCAAATCAAGCAAGCAAATTCACACAATAGAATGTAACCTACCTGACGGATCGATTTTCATAAAAAGGGACATTTTGCCATAATAACGCTTGTGATTTAATTATTTTAATCACCCACTAGATGATGCTGTGCAAGCTGCTCCTCGTCGCCTTTCTAGCCAACGTTAACCAAATAAACTGCTAACAGTCCCTTTAAATTTAAAGTAAACTAAAACAAGGGCGACAGTAACCAAGCTGCATTTAATGTAGTTTTTCTCTTTTATCCTGTTGACTTGTCTTTATAAGTCCATAAACAGCATGCAGACACATGGTTTCACTAATATCAGAAAAACTGTCTCATCCTGACATGTTGATGGGCCAGTACCATGGGGATTAATGTTCCAAATATATAAAAACCTTAATTAGAACGCTGGAGAGGCCGACCACAGCATTACTATCTCTTCTTGTTAGGTCTTATGGTGGTCCGAAAACACATGTTTAACGTGTAAGCTGTCACCTACTATACTGGATCAAACAAGCTCAAGAGATTGGTACTCAGACACATGAACAGTCCTGAATTACAGACATTTTTTTGTGACTCATTTGAGAATGAAGTGGCTATGTGGTTGCTACTGTGACCCAACAGGGACAAACCACAGTAGCTGCCAGGGTATAATATAGCATCACACACACACACACACACACACACACACACTGCTAACACTGGATCTGTTCCACTCGTATCCTGAGAGAGGGCTGAGTTCAGAGATCTCATCTCTCACACTTGTATCCTGAGAGAGGGCTGAGTTCAGACATCTCTCACTGAAAGGTGAGGTTGGGGACACCCTGTCAGGGTTTTGAAGCACCACAGCCTGACAGCACCGCAGGCTGAGGAATAGGTTGACAGCCACACTCATACACACACACTCATACACACACATATACACACACACACGCACACGTACAATCCCCAAGCATCTACATCCAACCTATGGGCTGTGGAGGGGGGACAGAACAGGGAGAGACAGCATTCTAGGGAATGCCTACACCACTGTGTTTTGTCAACATGGAAGTTCAGATCTGGTCCACATCATGCAAGAGGAGCTGGGATGAACACATCAATTCAACTTATTCAGCAAAAAGCAAGATTAGAATGGAAAAGACATAACCATAATATCCTTTGAACACACCAGCAGTAGTTAGTGACATACCTTGCAGTGTTTGTCATCTTCACAAGAGCATGTTTGCCATTCAAAAAGACATCCACATACATTTACCCCAGACACTGTATGATTAACACAACCTCACTCAGAACGAAGATACTTACAGGCCACTGTGTCATCGCCGAGCAGCCTCCTTTAGATCTGTGTATAACACATTGAGGAGAGGCCCACCAAAATGAACAAGGATGTGGTCAACCGTAATCACGGTTATGTGGTGATTGATAATGCCCAATTAGCTCCCACACAGTACTCCGACCCACCTAGAGACAATATGCAAATCATTTTCAGACAGTAAAACGCGTACCCCCTCCGGTTTCTGAATGCCTCTTCTTTTTAAACAGGGATAATCAAATCAAGATGAATATGTATATGCCATGTGAGCACACCTAGATGGTGTTTACCCCCTCTCTGTCAGCATGACGATAGACTGTTAATGGGCAGTGAGTTATGGGAATAATAACCATCCCTCCTTATAATAAGGTAATCTATTCAATCTTCTGTCAATTGACTCAGAGTAATGCTTAATCTTCTCTCCCTATAGGGCGCTCCATAATTGAAGGTTTCTGTGATTATTGACTTACGTTGAGTTAACATCTGTTCCGAAATATTTTCTTCTGAACACACCCATTAATTATGATTGGGAGAGATTAACAGAGTGCACGGAGCAATATATTGGAAATCAGTTTGCTCCGTGTGCATCACTGACAAATGAGGCATCCGTCTCCCCTTAACATCCATATTGATTTTGTCTCGTTTTGATGTCCCTCCGACTTAGGACCAAACGCATGGTGCAACATTAGTTATGAACTCACCCTGGACTACACACTTTTTGTGGTCCCAAATACTAACAGTGTTGCTTTATGGGTCTTCATTTTTTCCCCCCTGGGTTGCTGCTGTAAAATGAGAATTTGTTAAAATATAAACTAAACGAAATGTTAAGCAATTACTACAGAAGTTCCAGGCCACATACAGCCATCATAAATAGTATGGACAGAACACAGCAATTAAATAGCACATGCCAGACTAAAATTTAAAGAATATCTTGACCTAAATCACTTCATTATATTTTGCAGCTCAGAAGGATATTCTATGCAATGGTATATTGTATCCTTGTCATTTTCACACAAGTATTTTTACCTAACGCCTAAATGCTTGATAGACTGCTGTGTAATGTTGTTAAGCAGCCTTAAAAAAAAACAGCTATGGACTTTTATTTTGAACATGATATCCGGAATGGCAACGCTAGGGTTGAACACTGGGCTAGCTTTACAGTTTCGAAGAGCTACCTTCTGGTCTTATCTTTGCAGATGCCAGACTACTGACAAAAGTTTGTAAGTAGAAAAACTATTTGTAAACAAATAAATGGCGACATAAAGTAAGAATCTAACGTGTGGAAAGTCGTAAAAGGATTTAATTTCACGCTTAAATTTTATGTTTTATGTCTGACCTTTTTTACGATCATACCAAATGTGTTTTCATACGATCCCAACAATACGTACACTTAACCTTTTGGCAGATATCTAACTCCATAGTCATGGCTCCCATGCAAAGCCGCGCTCTGCCTTAGTTTCAGGGGAACACCCCAGTTGTGACTGTATGAGATGAGAGGACAGGAGCATTGACTCTGTGTGGTGTAAACCAAATTGTAAGTGTCCACTGGTAGCTGCTATTCTTTTCACATGGCACAGATTCCCTAAGATTTGACTGGTATGTTTTTAGTGTGTTTGGATTCAACATTATTTTACTGGCATACAAGTGGTCCTTTCTATCTGCAAGTGGATGTGTTCTTCACTAGTGATGGGTCATTTGCAAGCAAAAGTCTCTTTTTGAACCTATTTGAATCGCATTGGTGAAAGGAGATATTTATTTGGCTCCATGATTTGCTTAGTTTTTTAGCTCAAACAACAATTATTTGCAGATATGTTACATTTGTTTCTATAGATGCACTGCTGAAACAATAAAACATGAAGAAAGTACAACAGCATTAGACGTATGCCTGGACCTGCTATCTTTCATACAGTCTTCGAAATGCAACTCAGGTAAAAAGATTATTTCAATTGACCTAGCTTAATATATGTGTAATATATGTTGTCATGAATAGGCCGTTGCCTAGAGCAATCAACAAAACTCGGAATCCTGTATCTATAATCATTCAAGGTTTTTAATAGCTTTTTACAGGGTCACACAAAACATAGGAAATCACGAAGGAGAGAGAATCCTTCTCTCAGTCATAACACCAATATACAAACACATGTCCAATAGTCACAGGAGATCACAGTGGAGAACCAACCCATCTCAGCCATAACACCCAACTGTATACAAACACATGTCCAATAGTCACAGGAGATCACAGTGGAGAGCCAACCCATCTCAGCCATATCGCCCAACTATATACAAACACATGTCTAGTAGTCACAGGAGATCACAGTGGAGAGCCAACCCATCTCAGCCATAACACCCAACTGTATACAAACACATGTCCAATAGTCACAGGAGATCACAGTGGAGAGCCAACCCATCTCAGCCATAACACCCAACTGTATACAAACACATGTCCAATAGTCACAGGAGATCACAGTGGAGAGCCAACCCATCTCAGCCATAACACCCAACTGTATACAAACACATGTCCAATAGTCACAGGAGATCACAGTGGAGAGCCAACCCATCTCAGCCATAACACCCAACTGTATACAAACACATGTCCAATAGTCACAGGAGATCACAGTGGAGAGCCAACCCATCTCAGCCATATCGCCCAACTATATACAAACACATGTCTAGTAGTCACAGGAGATCACAGTGGAGAGCCAACCCATCTCAGCCATAACACCCAACTGTATACAAACACATGTCCAATAGTCACAGGAGATCACAGTGGAGAGCCAACCCATCTCAGCCATAACACCCAACTGTATACAAACACATGTCCAATAGTCACAGGAGATCACAGTGGAGAGCCAACCCATCTCAGCCATAACACCCAACTGTATACAAACACATGTCCAATAGTCACAGGAGATCACAGTGGAGAGCCAACCCATCTCAGCCATAACACCCAACTGTATACAAACACATGTCCAATAGTCACAGGAGATCACAGTGGAGAGCCAACCCATCTCAGCCATATCACCCAACTATATACAAACACATGTCTAGTAGTCACAGGTGTAGGTTGTCATCAAAAATCATGAAAAGGAGGAGCCATACATAGAACATGATCACACAAGGCCTTGACGTCACGAATACATACAAACATACAAATACACAGAATAATGGTACTTGGTTAAATTATGAAATTACACAGAACTGTAAGATGACTGGCCAGTTGAACAACACTAGAATTCATACATCCATGCTCAAATAATTATTCCCTGCTTCTTAAAGAGACCTAGAATGTGGGCTATGAAGGCCTCCCTTCACATTATGTACAGCTCCAGAAACAATTAAGAGACCACTGCACATTTTTCTTTCCTTTCCAAAAAAGTTGAAAAGGAAGATTTTAAGTTAGAACCAGAAAGGTTCAAATCAAGAGACCACTGCAAATGTAATGATTCTGTTCATCGCTCAAAACTTTCCTTTTCAACTTTTTTGGTTAGTAAAGAAAAAGGTGCAGTGGTCTCTTAATTTTTTCTGGAGCTATTTATATTTGGATATTTTAAAATATGTAAAAAGTTATTTAGATGGCACAGTATTCCTGGCTTTTCCCAGTTGAACAGAAATGGGGTGAACTGTGTTGAATTTTAGCTACAAGGAAATTACCGATGGATTTTGCCCCACCCCATCTGCCATTGCTTATTTGATCAAAGTTGTTTCTGTGTCACTGAGTGCCACTAATGGACGGTCTTTTTCCATTTGACAACAGCGCTTGTGCACCTTCTGTTGACCAACAGAAATTATGCATTTTATAATGATCTTTTGTATGCACCAAAATGTGAAATAATATCATTCCACAACTTTGGCAGCTATATTATGGACAGTTATTATGGACATATTTTCTTTTTTTTAAAACTCTGGTGCTCCCACAGATCACCTCTGTCCTGTTCAGTTTTTGTTATGTTGTCTGTGATTCACAAATTAACCACTGGTACATAATTAATCACCGATTCACAAAACATTTCACTGGTGGGAATACACACATTTTCATTTTGGGTATTTTTGAATGCATTAATGAAAATCTTAGCAATTGGATGGAACCAATAGCTAAGGGCTATACTACTACGACTGGATGCAGTGCAATCAGTGGAGCAGTCTCTCTGTGCTTGGCAGTAATCCCTAGACATTACCATTATGTGTTAGTGGGGAACTTGTATGATTAGAATGACTGAAATCAAACCCAACCCTAATGTCCAATGAGTCAAAGTATTTGTGATACTTTTTCCTTAAGTATCACAAATCTCCTTATATAGGTTTTACCCATTCCATGTCCTATCCACAGCTACTTCACCCATTCCATGTCCCATCCCCAGCTACTTCACCCATCCCTTGTTCCATCTCCAGCTACGTCACCCATCCTTAGTCTCATCTACAGCTACTTCACCCATCCCTTGTTCCATCTCCAGCTACGTCACCCATCCTTAGTCTCATCTACAGCTACGTCACCCATCCCTTGTTCCATCCCCAGCTACGTCACCCATCCCTTGTTCCATCCCCAGCTACGTCACCCATCCCTTGTTCCATCCCCAGCTACGTAACCCATCCCTTGTCCCAATCTCAGCTACGTCACCCATCCCTTGTCCCAATCTCAGCTACGTCACCCATCCCTTATCCCAATCTCAGCTACGTCACCCATCCTTAGTCTCATCTGCAGCTACGTCACCCATCCCTTGTCCCAATCTCAGCTACGTTACCCATCCTTAGTCTCATCTGCAGCTACGTAACCCATCCCTTGTCCCAATCTCAGCTACGTCACCCATCCCTTGTCCCAATCTCAGCTACGTCACCCATCCTTAGTCTCATCTGCAGCTACGTCACCCATCCCTTGTCCCTCCCTCAGCTACGTCACCCATGCTTAGTCTCATCTGTGTCTACGTCACCCATCCCTTGTCCCATCCGCAGCTATCTGTCCTATTCCTTGTGCTGGCTGACAGGCAGCAAACCCAGGCTGACAGGTGGTCAGGCAGTGTCACAGTCTCCCCACACTGTGCCTTAGCTGTCTCTGCTCATTTCCCTTAGGCTGCTTTTTGACCCCAGCCTCCGCCTCTCCATTCCGATTGCATTGCATTGCAGTTTGTTTTTTCGATTATTCCAAAGATAGTTGTTTTGTTCCCATTCTGACAATAGAAAAAAAAAATGTTGCTGTGTACGTGTGTGTTGTGTTTATAAAAAAAAAAATCAATAACCCAAATATTATCTTTTGTACACTTTGAATTGAAGATCATTTAGTGTAATTTTCTCCTTTTGGTGAGATCTCATGAGGTTTCCACAAATGTGTTTCCTTCGATTGTTTTGTTTCTTTTGATCAGAACCAGTGGGAAAACTTCTACTCTCAGCCCACTAGAGTTCTATAGCTCAGTTACGTACCTATTAATTCTCACTCAGAAAAGACAACAACATAGCTCGGCTTTCATTTGTAAATGAATACCCACCGCCAGTGGCTGTCTGTGTAGGTTGTGTAATGTTTTGAAAGGAAAATGTTAGTTTTATCAAAGCTGACAATGGTTCAGACGTCCAATTGTGCTACTGTGCATACCTCCATTCAGTTCCTCCTTCAGAGCGCTGGGCTACATTCCTGTGCATTCCTTTGTTTCTGCTTTGGAACGAGGCGCTCTCCCCTGCCTCACCGTAATTGCTTTTCATGTAAATGGAGATTGTTGGAAGATCAGCGTTTGCTGGAGAAGAGTAGAGGGAAGAAAAATGCCATCCGTACCATAACACACACACACAAGCGCGCGTACACACACACACACCATTAGTGATTAGACGGTTGCCATGGAAGTCTTCCTAATGAGGTAAAATGGCTGGAAATAAATGCAGAGATTAGAATGCTTCGGCACTAGAGGATCAGGGCCAAGGTCAGGACAGGTGCCGTCCCTAGAGAAAAAACACCCAGGCCCTCTGTGCCATAGAGAGATGCTACTTTAATGACCTTAAATCAGACTAAATTTGATGTGTGATCTCTCTCACCCCTGAAGCGTAATGACCATGAATATCTGTTCCTTTTAGAGGAGGACATGATGAAAGTATCGGTAGCAGCTCAGGCTGTACAAAGGTGTGCCGTTAGCGGGAACATTCCCACATCCATGAATGTGATGGATGTGCTTTGGCTTTCAGCTTGGCACACTGTATCTCTGGGGCCAGGAAAACCGCACGCACTTCGCTTTGTTCTGTGGTCGCTTTCTGACATTAGCCGTTTAAAATGCTATGTTACGGCAATCCTGCCATCTTTCAGAGACAGAGCTAGTTAACGGACCTCTCGATGCCCCCTGTGATCACTTCTAATGCATCAACCTCTCCAAAACAGAATGAGTTGCTGGAAAAAAAATCCACAGTTAGATTTTTCTGCCGTGTTTTAATTGTCTCTGCATCATGACTCGTGGGAGGGATCGCGGCCTCGCTAATGGCATTACTCAACACTGCCTGTGAAGGCAATTAATCCCCTCATCTCTGAGTTGCCCTGTGTCCTCAGACACACAGAGTATCTTAGTTAACTCGAAGGAGGTGCAGACTGTTTCTGTATCTCTAATGCTTGACTGCCGGAAAACAGTGGTCACCTTTGAATGTTTTCCTAGTTACTCTTAAGTAATGGAAAATATAAAGAGGTGATCATGTTTTTTATGCTGCATTCTGAAATAGAAAACTCACATCCTGTAGGCCTACTACATGTGCACTCCTTCTTATCCACAAACACACACGCCCAAACTGTTTTCCAACCCTTCCATTAACCTTACAGTGAAGCACTCTTGGTTGTTTATTTGCAGTATGAAATAGGAAAAAAGCTAAGTGGTTTATCGTTTGTAAACAGTGGTGCTCTTATAGTACCTACCTCTCTCAAAATGATCTGCCATCTTTATTTTTATCTCAAGGCCTGAACAAATACAATCTTCTTTCCTTGTACTCTTCAGTAACTGCTAATATTTTCTCTCGCTCATAAGAACGTAAATACTCTACCATGTCCCATATGATTTCAGCCTTTCAGTGTGGCTGAAATGTTCTGTGTATAATTGTAGAATAATTGTAGAAGAAAAATATTCTGTGTGTATACACCGATCAGTCATAACATTATGACAATATATGAGGGGTTTACAGTATGTAGATGTTTCTACTGATCCAAATACAAACCCGATTCCAAAAAAGTTGGGACACTGTACAAATTGTGAATAAAAAAGGAATGGAATAATTTACAAAACTCATAAACGTATATTTAATTCACAATAGAATATAGATAACATATCGAATTTTGAAAGTGAGACATTTTGTAATGTCATGCCAAATATTGCCTCATTTTGGATTTCATGAGAGCTACACATTCCAAAAAAGTTGGAACAGGTAGCATAAGAGGCGGAAAAGTTAAATGTACAGATAAGAAACAGCTGGAGGACCAATTTGCAACTTATTATGTCAATTGGCAACATGATTGGGTATAAAAAGAGCCTCTCAGAGTGGCAGTGTCTCACAGAAGTCAAGATGGGCAGAGGATCACCAATTCCCTCAATGCTGCGGCGAAAAATAGTGGAGCAATATCAGAAAGGAATTTCTCAGAGAAAAATTGCAAAGAGTTTGAAGTTATCATCATCTACAGTGCATAATATCATCCAAAGATTCAGAGAATCTGGAACAATCTCTGTGCGTAAGGGTCAAGGCCGGAAAACCATACTGGATGCCTGTGATCTTCGGGCCCTCAGACCGCAATGCATCACATACAGGAATGATACTGTATTGGAAATCACAACATAGGCTCAGGAATACTTCCAGAAAACATTGTCGGTGAACACAATCCACCGTGCCATTTGCCGTTGCCGGCTAAAACTCTATATGTCAAAAAAGAAGCCGTATCTAAACAGGATCCAGAGGCGCAGGCGTTTCCTCTGGGCCAAGGATCATTTAAAAAGGACTGTGGCAAAGTGGAAAAGTGTTCTGTGGTCAGACAAATCAAAATTTGAAGTTCATTTTGGAAAACTGGGACCCCATGTCATCCGGACTAAAGAGGACAAGGACAACCCAAGTGGTTATCAGCGCTCAGTTCAGAAGCCTGCATCTCTGATGGTATGGGGTTGCATGAGTGTGTGTGACATGAGCAGCCTACACATCTGGAAAGGCACCATCAATGCTGACAGTTATATCCAAGTTCTAGAACAACTTATGCTCCCATCCAGACGTTGTCTCTTTCAGGGAAGACCTTGCATTTTCCAACATGACAATGCCAGACCACATACTGCATCAATTACAATGTCATGGCTGCATAGAAGAAGGATCCGGGTACTGAAATGGCCAGCGTGCAGTCCAGGTCTTTCACCCATAGAAAACATTTGGCACATCATAAAGAGGAAGGCGCGACAAAGAAGACCTAAGACAGTTGAGCAACTAGAAGCCTGTGTTAGACAAACATTCCTATTCATAAACTTGAGCAACTTGTCTCCTCAGTCCCCAGACATTTGCATTCTGTTTTTATTCACAATTGTACAGTGTCCCAACTTTTTTGGAATCGGGTTTGTAAAATAGCACTTGTTTCTTTGTTTTTGATTTTTAAAAGTTGCACCCATGTGTCTTGTTGACTCAACATCAAGCGTCTTTAATTAGTGCTCAGTCAAGTATTGCCCGGATGAATATACTATGTATTCAGAACTCCTTATATTTCTGTCCATTCACTGACGCATGGTTCCCTCATTTCATTACCAGTTTATCTTATTTTCTGTTTATCTTTGTTTATCTGATACATATTGTTCATCTTCTGTCCATCCGTTTTGAGAATATATTTTTCCCTACTCTCCAAACTTAATTCTCCCTCTTGATTGCGCTCTCTCCACCTTTCTCTCTCTCCACCTCTATCTCTCCATCTCTCTCTCCACCTCTATCTCCACCTCTATCTCACTCCCTGTTTCTCATAGAATATTTAACCTTGGCCAGGATCAGGGAGCAGATGGTGGGCCCTTATGTGCGTCCAGCACAGTACACAGCTAATGAAGTGATGTCTCCATAAACACCGGACAGCAGGTCAGGCCAGCGCAGACTTGAAGTAGACCGGCTCCGGCTGCACTGAGCAGCCCTCAGGAGGCCCAAGTAATGAGGCTCGGCTCTCCACTCCCAGCTCCCATCCTGTACCGTAACATGGTGCCATCCAGGACAAGACAGCCCTCCAATCTGCCCCACACACACACACACGCACACATCTGTTACTGTAAATAAAACACTACGCTTGCACCCTTCAGGTGTAGGCCCTCCCGTCTCATCTACGGTCTCCTCTGACTGCCACCTGAGTGAGACCCTTTTATCTACTCCATTCATCATGGCAGGATGTCAACTCACATGCTCTTTTATAGACCCTCCATCAATGCGAGTGGAGGCATTACACGTGGATAGGGAAGCTTCTCTGACACGCTTGATATGCTAATCGTTTTTTAATCCGATACAGGTTGAATTTGATCTTCCAATTCCTTAAAAATATGCCGGCCTTTTGTCCCAGAGCCTTGGCAAAATGAACACCTTCAATCAAAAGCTAAACTGATGAAACTGAGTTTATGGCAGTCATTTTAAAAGGATCTGGTTTACTCTCATCAATTCACCGTTTTGATTGACACATTCCCCAGGAGATTCATATCCTAGCCAACATCCATTTAAGTTAATCTGTTAGCATATGTAGCCACTTCTCATGTTTTACGTTATGCCATCCATCATTACGGAAAACCCTCAGGACACACCCTGAAGTCTACCGTTATATCTCACATGGGAAACCAAAGCATCATCAGAGACGGTTCAGTCTTCAGCTAATGACTCCGTTGTTCTCTGCCTATGACTTCTCTGCAAATGGAAGCGTTAATGATAGACCAGGGATCTTCTCCCAGAATGCTCCCAGACACGACCACAGCTTCCCCTTTTGTGATCTCTTTGCTTTGGATGACGAGACTGGAAACAAAACCATCGTTTATTTATGCAGAGGAGCACAACAATACATAATTACTATGTGGATGTGTCATGCGCGCCCTCGAAATAGCAGCTCTTTACATTTGAA
This sequence comes from Esox lucius, assembly GCF_011004845.1. NCBI lineage: Eukaryota > Metazoa > Chordata > Actinopteri > Esociformes > Esocidae > Esox > Esox lucius. Next base: position 18,627,753 of record NC_047585.1, read on the forward strand.
TCCGTTAAAGTGGAAAGTGTATGCCTCGGTTTTCTCCTCCTTGGGATCCGTGGCCAAGCCTTAAGCCAAACCATCAAAGGCAAAACCAGAGGATGTGGAGGATCCTCTGGCCCTGACTGAAGAGGACTGACCACAGTTGGGCCCCAAAGGGAGCAGGAAGGAGGTTTGTCTGGTATAGATGAGTTTGGTTCTAGATTAGTTGACCAGCATTCAATGTTGACCATTCTGTAGATGGACTGGGCTCATCAACTAAACATCTAAGATGGAAGGTCCCTACATGAAAACCAAAGAAATGTATATCAAATCCCCATCGTCATCTTAACAACCATGTTGGGTTGGTGTTCTCTGTCAGCTATTGAATTGGGAACAATGTTATGTGTAATTATAACTGACAAAATATGTACTTTGGGTAACATTCTCACTCCAGCTTTGATTCAACACCAAACCCCTTCGTGTAAACTGGAAGGCAGTTATTTATTGTAATACTGGTTCAGACTGGAAATGACACGTCTTAGTTTAACTATTCATTACAGAAACAATGCTCACCCCCATCACATCACCGTGTATATAATACTACTAATAACATTAACACTGTAATATTATAATAGCAATACATATGACAATGAGCGTGATACATGATACAAAACCCCCCACAGAAGCAAACCGAAACAACAGGTGGAGGCTTGGGGTGGTGAGTGGATGCTGGGGTGGTGAGTGGAGTCTAAGGTGGTGAGTGGACTCTATGGTGGTGAGAGGAGTCTAAGGTGGTGAGTGGATGCTGGGGTGGTGAGTGGATGCTGGGATGGTGAGTGGAGTCTGGGATGGTGAGTGGAGTCTAGGATGGTGAGTGGAGTCTAGGATGGTGAGTGGAGTCTGGGGTGGTGAGTGGAGGCTGGGATGGTGAATGGAGTCTGGGATGGTGAGTGGAGTCTAGGGTGGTGAGTGGAGGCTGGGATGGTGAGTGGAGTCTGGGATGGTGAGTGGAGTCTAAGGTGGTGAGTGGGTTTAGAGTGACCACCTTAAATAGACCGCCATGTTACATTAGGATTCTTCAGTATGTGGTCGGAGTGATGCCGACATCAGCTGGTGCATCACTGAGCCACTGCCCACTCAGGTTCCCTGGCTGAACTAGCTGTGTTCATGAGTCGGCAAGAATAGGGCCCAAGTCTTTACTGATATTTTCTGTCTGCCAGAAGAACATAACTCATCCATGTCAGATCTGACTTCAGCCTTTTAATCTGTTTCTGTGTGTATGTTGTAGATGATGGACATGTTCTGTGTATACTGTAGAACATTATGGAAATTTTATGTATGTTGGATCTTGTAATTTTACTGTTTAAATGTAGATCATTATGGATGTGTCCTGTGTATATGATCATTATGGATGTGTCCTGTGTATATGATCATTATGGATGTGTTCTGTGTATATGATCATTATGGATGTGTTCTGTGTATATGATCATTATGGATGTGTTCTGTGTATATGATCAGTAAACATAGTGAAAGGCCGAAACCATTGTCTGCTGATTAGCAGTACTGAATGGTCACTTTAAGGGACAGACGGAAATACAGAAAAGTGCTGGCTTAGCATCTGCCACCAAAGGACACAAGATCTTACAAGAAATGGCCATTGTTGAATGATTAGAAAAAAGTGTTATCTTTCAGCATGGTAATGAACCACTAACACTCTGCAATGATTAAGAATTACTTAGAGTGGAAGTCTGCAGATGGAGAACTCACAGTATCAGATTGGTCATCTCAAAGCCTCAACCTCAACATACTAGTGTGGGATTACTTGGATAGCGATGGTGGCCCAACATTTTTGCACAGCACTGTATGTCAAAATATCTGTTTCTGTGTTTTTCATTCTCATCAAATGTGCATTTGGGTCTGGTTGTCTCCGCATGAATCAAGTATTAGGTTAGTGCTCCCAGTCAAACACTGAAACGATAAATGTAAACATCCTGTATATTCCAAAATCCCTATCTTTCTCTCCTTTCACTGACATAGTGGTCTCTCCTTTTTCGTCTGTCATATTTTCTATTTATATCTTTGTTCATCTTCTTCATGTTGTTCATATTTCGTCTATCCCTGTATGCTTCGCCTTACTCCCCTAACTTAATTCTCGCTCTTGATTGCTCTTCCCCGCTCCTCTTTTCCCTCTCTGTCTCTCTCCACTTTTGCTGTGCCAGCACTTTGATAGTGAAATAGCTGAGGGGGGAAACACAGCCCCAGATGAGAGTAGTCAATATTCCATATCTATACCTGGAAGGAGACACAGAGGGCAGAGTGAATTCAAATAGGGTGAGATGTATGACATACATACACAGATAGTTGAAACAGTCTTGCCAAAGGGATGTACTGCAGGAGGATCCACAGCTGACAGCTGCTAAAGAGGCCTGTGAGTCTTCACATTTTAATGGGATAGTTCACTGATTTATACAATTTAGGTTATTTTTCTAGTCTCCCCAGATCATTCTGATCATCTGAGAGGTGTTTCAGACTGCAATATGCACTTTAAAGTTATTTTAGAATTTACATGCTCTAAAAGTTCAACCATTTATGTCCTTGGTTGAATAGGTCGGCTGTCTGAGCTAAAAAAACGAATGCCATCATATGAAGTCATGCTTTGTAACAATCATTGTGGCCATTGTGTTTTGCAGATTGCAAAGTTAAGCCCAAAAGTGAGTAGATATGGTTGTTCAGTAGGACCTTTGGACAACTATCTTCTTATCTGCCACACATTGCAAGATATATAGGTTGAGTAATTTTCTCTGACTACCAGACGAGGCCTTTTCTTTTCTCTAATTGTGACATGCACTCGAAGGCTTGATTTTCAAAGTAAAGGCAGAGGGATGTGAGCTGGATAACATTTCTACGTTAATTTAGCTATACCCAGCTAACTGGCTACATACAGCCTGATTTATTTGAGCCAGTGTAAATTATAAACAGCAAGAAAAATATCTGCAGGATCTTAGAGATGAACACACTTTTGCAGTCTAACCAACCGGACGACAAACATCTTTGGCTTTATGACTCATTTTAGTATTTTAGTAAGATGTTTGTATGGGGTTTATACCTCCATCAGATGGTCAGGTCATTGCCATTGTTTCTACAGATGCTGCAGCCATATTGATGGTTGAAAGTTGAACGGGTCTAATAGGTTTAGTTAAACTACACTAATGCAATGAAATTAATGATAATCAAATATTTTTTTTCTAAAACTGAGGTAGAAAACTTTGCTATAATCAATATGCGAACACTTTTAAATTAGACAGATTGCTATGATGTGATTAGCTAGAAAAGTTAGTAAAAAAAAATAGCTAGTTATGTTAAGGATAGGTAGCTGTAATTCGGTGGACTTAATCTTAGCTAGCTAAATATGCAGAATCATAAAAAAATCTAGCAAAATCATGATTAAGGGTTTAGCTACCAATTATTTTCCTTGTTCAATGTTAAAAATACACTGAACACAAATATTATCACAACATCAAATAAGAAAATCTGTCGATTGATATAAATTTAATAGGCCCTAATTTATAGATTTCACATGAAAGGGAATATGCGCGTGCATCTGGGACACAAACGTTTCTGAATCAGAAAACTAGTCTGTATCTGGTCAGACCACTACTTTCCCAATGCAGTGCAACACATTATCGTTTGCATACAATTGATCAGGCTGTTGGTTGTTGCCCGCTCCTCTTCAACACACGGCTGTGTGGAGTTATACTGGATATAAGTTATACTGGATATAAGTTATTCCAGATATTGGCAGGTACAGAAACATGTTACAATCATCTCCAACATGCTCCATGGTTGACATATCGCAAGCCATGGAAAAACTGGGACATTTCCATTACCCAGGCATTGTGTGCAGATCCTAGTGACATGGCCAGTGTATTATCGTGCTGAAACATGAGGCTGTGTATGAATGGCATGACAATGGGCCTCAGGATATCATGACTGTATCTCTGCATTCAAATTACCATCACTAAAATTGTGTACGTTATCTGTGTCTGTGTATACACACCGTCACCACCACCACCATGAGGTCCTCTTTTCACGGTTTTGACCTCTGCAAACCACTCGCCCCACACCATATGTCCCTTTGAATACCTCACTGCCCCCCCCCCCCCCAAAAAAAAAAACCCACATCAGATATGAGCGCTGTGTTTGTATAACTGTAGGATTCATTATAAGCATTATTTCAATTTGATGGTATGTACTGTACTATATCTCATTAATTTTCATAGCTGCTTCTGTATGCTTCTGTATAATAAACTCACCTTTTTCTCCAGAGCAAATAAACTGTCCTGAATTTAAAGTGCCATGTCTATTTATTTTCTTTAATGAATCTGTTGTACTCTTGAAAAAGTTTACTTGCCAATAAATCGTGGTTGAAATGAACCCCCTGCATCATTTGGATTAGCTGAAATACTATACAGTAGCTAGATCCATCTAGATACATTTCCTGAATATCGCAATTACTGTAATCAATCCAAAAGATGAAGTCAATACTTTATTGAATTCTGATGGCAGCTGGAATAATATATGATGCATTTCAACATAACATTTCTCTGATCTGAGTTGTGCTGCCTAAGGACACACAGCATTATTTTATTTTCGGTACATGTCTTCAAATTAATATGTAAAACATTATCAATCATCACCTTATATTTATGTGAACCAACATACATACAGCTCTAGAAAAAAAATAAGAAACCACTGCACCACTTTTTCATTCCAAAAAGGTCAAAAAGGAAGGTTTTGAGAACAGAAGGGTTCAGTTTGCAGTGGTCTCTTAATTTTAACCCTTCTGTTCCTCACTCAAAACCTTCCTTTTCAACTTTTTAGGAAAGGAAAGAAAAAGGTGCAGTGGTCTCTTACTTTTTTCCAGAGCTGTATATAAGTACAAGAGATAACAATATATAAGCCACAATGCAGTTGGGAACATACTACATCATAAAAAGAAAATATTACAGAAGGTCGTCAGTATAGAGACTCTTCAAACGGCAAATTTTAAATGTATGTAATAAGGCCATGGCTAAGGGCTGGTCTTAAGATAAGGTCATGACTAAGGGCACAACATGACAGTGCAATGGTCTTGGATACACCATTTACTACTAATTATTGGATAGGGAGTATACTGCAAATCCTAGAACTGACTTATAGATACCTTGAACTGGCTACAAATGTATACCAATACAAGAAGGTTCCAGAAGGTTTTCAGTCATTTCAAGGGTTGTGTTCATTCACCCAAACTAAAGGTTTAAGTCGCAGAAACATTATTTAATTCTGTGTGCCAGAATGAACAGAAAAATGGGCTGTAGTTTTTATAGGTGCCTAATTTATTTGCTCATCATGTCATGTTAAAATTTAGCAAAGCCAGAAGAATTACAGTACACATTAGCCTCTGCGGTAGTTAGCTAGCTTGATGTAGTTCCTGATGTAGTGAGCATAACTTCAATGCATATTTCAATGCCAGATATCAGCTGACTAATTAAACATATTTAATTTGAAATATTTAGCCAGCTTATTAGCCAGATGTTGTTTAGTTAAGCAAATTAAGCAAACAATTTGCAGGTTGCAGGTTGCAAGTAATTAGACAGTCTCTGTGCAGTGGAAGATGTAGCATAATCTGGAGCAAAGAGGCTAAGCTAATATTAATTGCCTGCAAGTTAACTAGATTACATGATGTTACCTCAGGCAGCTCCTTTTTGTTTATGTAACTGATTTTAAAGTGATGCAGTAGGTTTATGAATATCTTCAATATTCAAAAGTAATTGCAATTCCATCAGTTAAAACTTTTATGCTGGGCATGACACTCATCTGGCTCCACCAATATCAAGGAGTTACATCCACATATCTATATTTTGGTTTACCCAGGATATTATGACAATACCCATCCACCAGTGAAATGCAGCCACATCTGGATGTGCAAAGAGTGAGGAAAAAGTTTATTTTCATGATGCAGCCAATATGCTAACAATATGCTAACAACAAATGAATAGACAGCGATACAACAGTAGGGGAATTATTCTTCATAGGCAAACTGAACAAATTGTAATAATACAGAAACACGAAAAGGGAATGTGAGGACTCATTGTAGGCAAACATTAGTATAAATCGAATTGTCTGACTTCCAAGGCCTTGCCAATATACCAGATAAGTGCTGTAACCAGACTCTACATAATGCATTGTACTTAAAAAATGCTCTTTGCAGAGGTGTTTTGTCATTTCTACTAAGCTAAGATGTTGAATTGTTGTTGGATGGTCATATCAAGATCATTTAGCTGTTTGACGTTTATGAACAAACATTAAACATTTTATATTCATATTTTTGAAATTACAGGAAAATAGGCCTTTACGGATGTGGTACATAAAAACACATACGACCATGTTGTAAAAAAATCTAACTGAAGTGTGAGTAGTGGATATTGCATCTCAAACCTTTTGGCCCATCTTTGTATTGGTCTCTGGGGTTGAATTCCAAAATGACAGAGCCTGTAAGTCACAGGTGAAAACTGTAGACACAATCTTGTTCAATAGACTTTTAGGTTGTACAGTCAATTTCGTGATTCAATAGAAACTAAGTCTTTACTACTGATTTGGGAGACCCTGACATATAATAATAACAATAATGATACTAATAATTTATTGCATTTGTAAAACAATATGAATAAAATGATCTACCAAAGAACCATACAAAGATATTTATAACAGAACGTAATGACACTGAGACAATTGACTCCAAGGGGTTCTTCAAATTAGTAGTTTGCACCCTTTGCAGGGTGCAGTAGGCTAGGTGTCATTGCAAGTTTGAACACTTTTATTTTAAAATAATCCCAGTTTTTCTCTGTGATTAGATTTGGTCTGTAATTATTCAGTATTCATTTCAAAGGTGTGTTGTAATGAAAGCTGATGGCTTTGGATGAAAAGGGTGTTCCCTGCATTGCTGCCAAGTCCCATTCTCTTGCTGAGCTCGATCAGCCATTCAGCCCATGTACAGCTGAGATTACTGTTAGTTCCTCATATTGAATTCCATGGCCCACAGAATAACACTGCAATCAGTTCACATTTCCCACCATTGCCTTCTCAGGTACATCTGCACCCAACCTCCCAACCTCATGTGAATAGAGGCCCTATTCAGGTTTGAAATATTGTTAGCAAAAAGTGATGCTGCATGGTCAATTTCATTCGGTAACTGAAAATAACGTTTGCACTCTGGAGGAGATGTTAACAATGTGTTGGCCCACTGACACGCTGTCTTATTTCTAAGGTAAATTCGTATGTCTACAACTGCAACGTGATTCTTTGTCCTTTGTGTTGGTCTACAGCAAATCAAAGGGATACTCAAACTAAGTGTGTGTCAGTGTCACAACCCAATCAATAGTTTTTCAAGCTTTACAGCCATTGCTAATGCTTGAAAACCAAACATTCAATACTATGATTTGGCTAAGTTCAGTAAACACAGGTACAGTACGGACATCCTTTGCTTCAACACATTAGGACCTTGCTTTTAGGCGCTGCACTGTGCGCCCGTTACCCTCCAACCATTTCCAATAACAACATCACAACATAATGTAGTTCTAAAACTCAATTTCAGGAGCAGCCACAGGGCCTGGGTGAAGTGGTGGCCATGTGAGCAGTGTTTGATCTCTCTGGAGACCTGATCTTGGCTCCTCTGTCAGGCCACTAAACTTGGGCACGGTGCCTTTTCATTCCAGTTGCCTGCTTTTGTTTGTATAATGCCACGCTCTGCTTTTGCACAGACATAATTAAATCAAGTCTAATTCACTATTTATGCATTCTGCCTCTGAATGATTTACACTGCAGTTTTGTTCATTATTGCATTTTTGTAGAGACAGTAAAGAGTCGAGGTTGCCATTATTGAACAGAACCCCCCTCAAGTCGGCATATTTTATTAATTAATCCAAACCCATATTAGAATACACTTTGCATTCATGTAAATGCTGTGTTTGCATTTTTGCTAAAACAAGCAAGAATTTCAGATAATTCAAACATGAATTGCATAATGAGTACAATTACAGTACAAAGCCTCCAGAGAGTATATTACAGTAAACTTATAAAACCATTATTTAGAAATTACTACTTCCACTAATGCATATGCAGGAGCACACGGACACACACATTCCCATTACAACAAAAAATACCTCAATACATTCTGTATAAATCTATTAATTCCTGTGGAGAATTGATCCTACAGGGGAGTGCAAATATAGCCGACCGCTGTGGATTCAAAGTCTTTCCAAACGCCTTAAGGCCTGAGGCATCTATGAGGTTTCTCAGCACTCGTTGTTCTAGCCTTGTCAAAAACCAGGATGAAAAGTTAATTGTAGCAAAATTATCAAATAATGTTAAATCAGTGATGCCCCGCAAATCTTCAAACTAATCAAATAATTAATTAAATTAAATAATTAATTCAATTAAATAATTTATTTGTTTCAGTGGTGCGCAAGGAGAACCTAGATATTGCAGATTTAAAAACATTGATTTTAGTACATGTAGCTAAACCGAATTTAGTTTTTACTCCAGGTTTTCTGCTATGTTACAAAATGGCAATTTTACATGTAATCCACTCAGAGCCAGTCGTACTTTCATTTTGAGAAATAATAAATGACAATAACATGATTTTGGATTTAGCAAGACTGCTGTTTATACCAAAAGAAAAAATAACAAGAAAAGAAACAAGGCAATAGTTCGGCCAGCCTTCAATTAGAAGGGTTTAGAAGGCTTACTAATATCTACTAACTTACTACTTGGAGTAGTCCTAAGAATTGAGCAATTGCTATTGAGACTGAAGATTAACTTTAAACTGCCAGAGCTATTTCATTTTATGGCACAACAATGTTCGTTTTTGCTGGACTGCTTAAGCCGGCCAAGAAGAGCGAATATCTCTTACTGAGTGACTGACTGATGACCCCTTGTTAAGCAACGTAGTGGTTAGAGATGCTGACCTGCAACCAACAGTTCCTGTGTTTGAATCTCATCACAGTCAAAGCAAATGATGCATCAGGATTTGTTCCAGACAGACAAAAACTCAGCTGGCAACAACCTTCAGTAGCTACGTTATGGTAAGCCTAAAATAAAACAGTTTACGGTTTTATTTCTGGTGGATTTTCAAAGTATGCATCCGTGCATGCTTTTTGGGTCAGGATAGACACAAACTTTTCTGGCTACAACCTGCAGTAGCAGCATTATAGTAAGCCTAAAATAAAACTTTATATTATGACAATTTCTGGTGGATATTGGAAGTACCCATCCATGCGTGCATTTTGGGGTAATATTGATACAATACTGATACAATAACTATCAATATAGGTGACGGTGACTGCCTTTTTTGTCAAGTGAAAAGATGAGAGAATCATGGAAACCCCTCCTCTTTTACTGCCAAAGGGGTTGTGATCCATATTACCCCAAAAAGTATTCACAGTTGCGTACTACGAAACTCTACCAGAAATAGTCGCAATATAACTGTAAACAGTTTTATTTTAGGCCTACTTTAACGTAGCTACTGAAGGTTGTAGTCAGCAAGGTTTTTGTCTATATGGAACAAATCCTAATGCATAGTTAGTTTTGACTGTGGCTAGGCTCGGCCACTGATCCCCTGCATATCAGTCTGCATCTTTAACCACTACGCTATTTAACAAGGGGCAGTCAGTCAGGCAGTCAGTCATTCACTCACTCAGTAAGAGACATTCGCTCTTCTTGGCTGGCTCCACTTACGCGGTCCGGCAAAAATAGGACCATCAAAAGAAAAAGATGTATTTATTTTCATCGCAGTTTAGTTTAAATGGAATGAGTATATGCACACTCAAATGCACACCAGCCTCTCAATGGACCTCTATTAAACAAGTGCCAATTCCAGTAACATTTGCCTCCAAGGCTTCCATAGACATTACAGTAAATTGTGTGAAATACATTGTCTTCTAAGCCACGCTAGCCATTTCCTCCACGTGACTTGAAGACGCGATGAAGTGGAAACCGACAGAGAGGTTAATTAAGCAGAGTAGTTTCTGACGTTATGGTTCAAATGAAAATAAAACGACATCCACAGTCATCCATCACAGTCAGGGCCTCTATGTGCCTATCACACAATCATTGTATATTGAAAGTGCAGTCAAAAGGTCAGGGAGATGCAGGCAGCTCCGGGTCCTCATATGGACGGCATCTCGTAGACGCAGATCATTATTTATGGTCTATAGTCATGGCTACTCTGAGATAAAAGCTGACCTATTACCTTATGATTTCTTTTTGGCTGTTTGGATGTGGAAGACTGCCCTGCTCAGAAAGGATTCTGTTGCTCTGTTCTGTTGAAATATGCGCTGAGTCGTTGAGCATATCAGAAGGGTGCACAATGATATACCACATTATCTAATCAGTGTTAGATTAAAGAATCAGATCATGGGTGAAATTGCTTTGTTCATAATATCTTTCTTCTCAATTGAGAGGGGATGTTTGTTTATTTATATACATTGTATCCATCTTCGCTGGATAGGCTAATCTCACAATTCATGACAAATGATCTCAATCCATAATTTTAGTTTTATTGGTAACTTTACAGTCTTCCAGATTAAAAAATACAGTTCAGCGCTATTACTGTGCAATTACAATGCCGTACTCAAAACTGAAAATGTAGACAAAATATATGAAAAGTTTCACCAATGTGATGGAACACTCGCCTGATGTATTAGAAATCTATGCAGGAAGGGATCAATGGAAGCAGGCTTTGTTCAATTACAGACCAATGTAATTAACACTTAGAGAGAAATGGGAGTCTCTCACTGCAGTGTAACTTGCTGCAGTAACTCGTTGCATCTCATTGTGGTAGAAGGAGTTTTAAGAAACAATTTAGGCAAAAACAATTGGAGAATCACATTTGTTTGAGAAAGCAGAGTATGAACAGTCAATGGTATGAAGCTCATAACTTATTTCCCCTTTTAAAAAGAGAACTGGGACCCATTTGGTGAGATTTGTTTAATAATTCAGCATGGCCTAAAACCAATTCACTTCAAGTGCCCAGATGGTATTTTTATTAGGCAAATGTTCGATACATGAGTGGAATAATTTACTTGCATTCTAAAACTGGCAGAGTACCTCCGAGCTACAGAATTTACTGAGCACAGAATCAGTCAGTTCTTGCGTTGGGGTAGTAATTCAGAAAAACAATCATTTTCATGAATATCATTGTGTTGGCTCTATAGGCCAGGACCTGTGGGTTATGCTCTGTGGGTTCAGAACAGTGAAATTGTGAAACCCTTGACACTTTGAGGAGGAGGTGACGCTCTAGTTAATTAGACCCTAAGTGATACAAAGGTCCTTAACACTTGAATTCAAGTAAAGGCTATAGCAAAATATATCTTTGAATTTGGGTGTATCTGTAGATCTGAGTGAACATAAATCAAAAATAAACATTTTGTATCGTTTGTGTGATAGAATTGCACTCTCTCTTCATAGAAAGAAGTTTTTTTCTGTGAAAGAGTTCTGTTCTGTCCAGGACATGGATGCAGGGTGAAATTACTGGAAAGATTATTTTAAAAAGTCTTTCAGTGGTTGTTGAGCTGCTTTCCAGTCAGGACTGGCCGGGCATAATGAAAACACATTCATAATACCCAGAGAGATGGATTGGTCCCAAACACCCTCTCACAGATCAGTTATAAATGTACGGTTCTAACTTGCGATTGTTGTAACATAATCAGGTGCAATGTTATTGTACTGCAGATTATCATTATGCTTACTTAGCCAAGGTTAAAAAAACACAAAGTGAATGGCAGTGTCAAGGGCAGAATCTTGTCTCCAGTGATTGACGCAGATGCACTGTCATATTCCTTCTGATGGGATTACATTCCCATGAAAAAAGACTCCAGAAACCCTCATGGGCTTTTGAAATGTCAATGCTATTAGAATGTGGACCAAGCTAAGGCTTAGAAACACTTTCCATAGTTTTCTGTTAAGTTCCAGTAATACCATGAAGGATGGACTCCATTGTCCTTAGAGACAGAAATTCATATCCTGGTTGTTTATTTTGAGACAGATGGCACAGGTTGATTTTGACATAAGGCGTAATATTTGGTGATAATGTCTAACTCTGCAACAATCACAACAAATAACAGGAATGAGAAGCAGTTTGCTGCAGCCACACACCCTTTGCGTGCAGAGTGAAGACTGGTAAGCAAGGGAAGTATACAGTACCCTCCACAAATATTGATACCCTTGGTAAATATGAGGAAAACGAGCTGAGAATGCTTTTTATTTATTGTTTAAAGGGAAAAAAATATTCTTATCATGAAATAAATATTGTTATCAAAAACGTGTGCCACAATTACTGGCACACCTTCATTTAATACTTTTTGCAACCTCCCTTTGCAAAGATAACAGCTCTGAGTCTTCTCCTATAATACATAATGGAGTATGAGGACACGACAAGACTTCTAAGACTATTCTTCCATACAGAATCTTTTCATGCCTCTTCAGTTCAGCACACAGGTTTTCTATAGGGTTTAGGCCAGGGCACTGGGATGGCCATGTCAAAACCTTGATTGTGTGGTCAGTGAACTATTTTTGTGTTAATTTTGAGTGAGGGACAGTAGGGTGGATGATGAGGGGACTGTAAGAGGGATGTGAGGGACAGTGATTTTTGTGTGCCTTGGATCATTGTCCTGCTGGAAGATCCATCAACAACCCAGTTTAAGCTTCCTGGCAGAGGCAGTCAGGTTTTGATGTAATATCTGCTGGTACATCATGGAGTCCATCATACCATTTATCTTAGCAAGTTATCCAAGGCCATTGGAAGAACAGCCCCACAAAGATCCGCCACCATACTTCACAGGGGGGATGAGATACTCGTCTGCATGGACATCTTTCTGTCTACACCAAACCCACCACTTGTTTTTTTACACGATTTTGGTGCCATCTGACCATAGAACCTGGTCCCATTGAAGTTCCCTTAATGTTTGGCTAGCTGTAGACGTTTGAGTTTGTTGTTTGATGGCAACAAAGATGTTTTTATGGCAACCCTCCTGAACAATGTGTGGTTATGTAGGTGGTGTCTGATCGTAGGTTTGTAGACTTTCTGACACCTAGACACAACTAATATCTACAATTCTCCAGCTGTGATCCTTGGAAATTCTTTGGCCATTCGAACCATCCTCCTCACTTTTCTTGGGGTCAGTATAGACACACGTTATCTTCCAGGCTGATTGTTGACATCTTCCGATACTTTCAACTCCTTAATTATTGCGCTAATAGTGGAAATGGGCAATTTTCTTATAGCCATTTCCTGATTTGTGCAGCTCAAAAACCTTTTGTTGCACATCATAACTGTTTTCTTGTGTCTTTCACATAGTGATGAATGACTGGGAATTTGGCCAGTGTATCACATCATATTTATACCCCAGTGAAACAGGAAGTCATGGCTTACTACTTAAATGTTCCTAATCACTCTAGTGAACTTAAAACATAAAAAATGAATGGGAATATACATCAGTTAGATTTTCTAGTGGTGCCAGTAATGGTTTGGAGAAAAATATGTTTTATTTATTTTAAATTTATTCTAACATTTTTCATTCATCTACAGTTACACTGATGCTTCAGTTATTGTGAATATTTTGAAAACAAGACCAAGAGGATAAACAGCAATTTTTTCACAGCCTGTGTTGCTCATATTTACCAAGGGTATCAATATTAGCGGGCAGGGAACTGTTAGCCAGATCCTTTTCCAGACAGAGACAGAGAAACAGGTGTGAATTCCTAATTATGATTTTAATAAATAGAGATGACAGAAATGTGAGAAAGTGCAGGGAAAGTCATTCAGAGAAACACTATCAAAATTTTGTATTACATTTGCTTGGTTCAACTTGCCCTAACTCAAATGTAATAAACAAGTGTATAAGTATCTTATCAAACTCCTTTTGGAGCAATAACAAGCTGTATTCTCATTCACTAAAATAAAAAAAATTACAAATACCTAACTCAGTAAGGTTCCTCCCACAGAACGATATGGTCAGTCCCACTTAATCTATTTAAATGTTTTTTGTCCCAAGCTCTTATGCGCTGTGTGCAATAGCCTGGGGACCAGGTTATTAGCCATGTAAATCGCGTGTACATGTAAATACAATGTACAGATTACATTTAGGGTAATTTAGTAGATGCTCTTATCCGGAGTGACTTACAGTTAAGGAATACATCTTCAGAATCTATGTGGAGCACACAACCAAGTAATAGTGACCACACTACTCAAGTAATTAAACAGGGGGGCTGGGGGGGGCATGTCTTAGAGCCCTCCCTTTCAAAAACATAGGCCTCAACTCTTATCAGTTGATAAATGTTAACACCTGGAATTTGCTACATTATTGGATCCACATTCTATGGTGAGATGAGAGGAGAGTCTTTCTTTTGGCAAAATGTCCAAATAGCTTGTTGGCATGGAGGTGACATTTCATTGTATTGAATTTTACTTCAAAGGTTAGATGAGTAGATTTTTTTTTGTGTAGGATGGTAATACAGCCTATATTATATGGAGTTGATAAACAACAATGACATTTTTATTGCTTTTTTTTGCTCATCTTTACAGTGCCCTTCCAATCATTCTGGAGGGCACTGTACAAAGTACATTGCTCTGTATTTTGGAATATGACAAAAACAATAGACTGAAAACAAGATATCTAATTGACATGACATTAAGATATTGTAAGACATCACATCGCAGTCTATACAGTAAGTAAGCTGTAACACAGAGCACTGTAATAAATACTACACTAAACAAGTTTAGGGGACTCTTCTATAGTATCCCTTTTATCAGTCTCCTCATCATCCACCCAACTGTCCCTCACATCCCTCTGACAGTCCACTCATCCTCCACCCAACTGTCCCTCACATCCCTCTGACAGTCCCCTCATCATCCACCCTACTGTCCCTCACATCCCTCTGACAGTCCCCTCATCATCCACCCTACTGTCCCTCACATCCCTCTGACAGTCCCCTCATCATCCACCCTACTGTTCCTCACATCCCTCTGACAGTCCCCTCATCATCCACCCTACTGTCCCTCACATCCCTCTGACAGTCCCCTCATCATCCACCCTACTGTCCCTCACATCCCTCTGACAGTCCCCTCATCATCCACCCTACTGTCCCTCACATCCCTCTGACAGTCCCCTCATCATCCACCCTACTGTCCCTCACATCCCTCTGACAGTCCCCTCATCATCCACCCTACTGTCCCTCACATCCCTCTGACAGTCCCCTCATCATCCACCCTACTGTCCCTCACATCCCTCTGACAGTCCCCTCATCATCCACCCTACTGTCCCTCACATCCCTCTGACAGTCCCCTCATCATCCACCCAACTGTCCCTCACATCCCTCTGACAGTCCCCTCATCATCCACCCTACTGTCCCTCACATCCCTCTGACAGTCCCCTCATCATCCACCCTACTGTTCCTCACATCCCTCTGACAGTCCCCTCATCATCCACCCTACTGTCCCTCATATCCCTCTGACAGTCCCCTCATCATCCACCCTACTGTCCCTCACATCCCTCTGACAGTCCCCTCATCATCCACCCAACTGTCCCTCACATCCCTCTGACAGTCCCCTCATCATCCACCCTACTGTTCCTCACATCCCTCTGACAGTCCCCTCATCATCCACCCAACTGTCCCTCACATCCCTCTGACAGTCCCCTCATCATCAACCCAACTGTCCCTCACATCCCTCTGACAGTCCCCTCATCATCCACCCTACTGTCCCTCACATCCCTCTGACAGTCCCCTCATCATCCACCCAACTGTCCCTCACATCCCTCTGACAGTCCCCTCATCATCCACCCTACTGTTCCTCACATCCCTCTGACAGTCCCCTCATCATCAACCCAACTGTCCCTCACATCCCTCTGACAGTCCCCTCATCATCAACCCAACTGTCCCTCACATCCCTCTGACAGTCCCCTCATCATCCACCCTACTGTCCCTCACATCCCTCTGACAGTCCCCTCATCATCAACCCAACTGTCCCTCACATCCCTCTGACAGTCCCCTCATCATCAACCCAACTGTCCCTCACATCCCTCTGACAGTCTCCTGACTGCAAATATAGAAAATGCTGTAAACACTGCGTGTGTATTGGCCTACAGGCTTACTTTCCAGATGAGCAAAACAATTCTCTCCTGAGACCTTGACTAAAGGCTATGTAATAAAATATATGAAGTATATAAGTATATTTGTCATGTTATCTTAATAGCTTTGTTAACATGTCTGAGATAAATAACAATAACAGATAAGTACTGGCTCATGCAGGGTCTTGCACAGGCCTTTGGAGAGGCATGGGCCAAAATAACAAGGGCTACTCGGATGTACTGTATGCAGGCCGCAGAGCGGATGCTGGGCCCGTCGGCTTCCTCATGACTGTCAGCTTCCGCGAAGCACATTACGAAGACGGAAGACACATGCCAGGCTGCTCACGTCACGTGCATCGCATGACCGACAACGCGCTCCTGTCTCTGTGAATGACGGGCGTCATGCAGATAGAATGCCGTAACCGATGGTTAAAAAGGCCACTTGTTGAGTTGGAGGGGAAAAGAGCAGGATCTCAAGCCCCCCCCAGGGGTCATTTTGTGCACATGCCTGGGCTCCTGGCAGAAACGAAGAGCAGGCATACAAAAAAAAAGTGTCCTCCCAAAAACGACTTAAATGGACAGCCTACCTAATCTGATGGAACAACCGAAGACAATAGATCTCAGTTTTGGTTCTGGGCTAGAGAGAAAGAGTTGGGCAATGACTAGGGATAAATGAGAGATCTGTAGAGAACCAGCGTTATCTGTAGCCTACTTCACAAGGCATACTATTGCCTAGTTCTTTCAGAAGTAACAGATCATTATGAATAAAATAGTTTGGCCTATTCAACATTCAACATGCCCGCTTCCCGCCCAATCTTCATCCGAAACATTCTAAATACCTGAATTATTTCAACCGATCATTAAAATATTTCCTGGAAATGCACAGAAGTACATTTCATATTGTGGACACATTCCAAAACTTTTGCTTAAAGAAATTGATCACTGACATTTGGGCATGGTTATAAATGTGTGAAAAATGTATAAACTTTGTCTCAAACTTTGTTGTGCTCTGTAAGTCTTGTTTCAATGGGTTTTAATTAGTTTCAGTTGGAATTCAACTATAATATTGGCTTTACAACTTTGACAGAAAAGACATGATCCATCAGTAACATACTGAATGCTAAGTGAACAGGCACTGCTTGGCTGTAAACAAACTCCACACGCACAAGTAACCATATTGGTGGTGCTCATTTGAATTAATCTAACCTCAACCATGCATTTGAGATTCAGCATTTCTCATGTTAAAGATTCATCTTACGGAGTAAAGCTTAATAGAGCATGAATAAAATGTTCTTTTTAAAAAGCAGACAATGGTACAAGTGTTTAAGATTGACCTCATTCTGTTAATCCCTCTTACACCTCTGTCATATGGCTCAAATGTGTTTTCTCAAAAGGTGCTCATGAATCACGCATCTTCCTTAAATATTACGTGAGAGTATTTTCACAAAAAAGCCAAAAACATATATTCTAATTCTAAATTGACTGCCAGGAATAGTAGTACTTGGTCATCTCTAACCTTTTTTAAAAGCTTGAAAAAAAGTGACATGGCTGTAACAAGCAGATATTTGTAGAGAAATTATACATTACAAAAACATATTTTTTCTCTTTTTGATTTGAATCCAAATATCGAAGTGAGCTTAAAGGGTAGGTGGGTTTAATAGGTGCCCAGCTGTGACATACTACTGGTAATGATGGCTTTAGTTGCTAATGTCTCCAGCAACTATTTTTTTTGCAAAGATACCTCTACTGACTCCTTTCCCTTAATCTGACATTTTTTATTTTAGAGCAAATCATTGTTATTCATTGGTTGAAAAATACATACTGCAAATGAAAATAATGAGAGTAAAGAAGAACTGACACAGCAAAAAAGAAAATCCTGCTATTGGTTTGATGACTAGTTAACAAGAGCTTAGTCTTGCTACTTTAACGCGTTAGCTGCTTGTTGCAATGTGTTGTGTAATATAAGACTAGGTAGAAAAAAAATCCAAGGGCAAATTACCTACTGATAATCTTACAGATAAAGACAAGTAGCTATCTAGTCAGCTGATATTCACATCCATTTTCCATAACGCAAGCTAGGTAAAGGGTAAAGCATGAAATGGATTTATAGAGCGATGTTTGTTTCTATTGAATGAAGGTGGAATCAATATACACCTATTTGCACGTTGACTTAAGTAATATAAAAATACACTCACCTAAAGGATTATTAGGAACACCTGTTGAATTTCTCATTAATGCAATTATCTAATCAACCAATCACATGGCAGTTGCTTCAATGCATTTAGGGGTGTGGTGCTGGTCAAGACAATCTCCTGAACTCCAAACTGAATGTCAGAATGGGAAAGAAAGGTGATTTAAGCAATTTTGAGTGTGGCATGGTTGTGGTATGCAGCAAAGCATTTGTGAAGCCACAACACGCACAACCTTGAGGCGGATGGGCTACAACAGCAGAAGACCCCACCGGGTACCATACAAATAGGAAAAAGAGGCTACAATTTGCACAAGCTCACCAAAATTGGACAGTTGAAGACTGGAAGAATGTTGCCTGGTCTGATGAGTCTCGATTTCTGTTGAGACATTCAGATGGTAGAGTCAGAATTTGGCGTAAACAGAATGAGAACATGGATCCATCATGCCTTGTTTCCACTGTGCAGGCTGGTGGTGGTGGTGTAATGGTGTGGGGGATGTTTTCTTGGCACACTTTAGGCCCCTTAGTGCCAATTGGGAATCGTTTAAATGCCACGGCCTACCTGAGCATTGTTTCTGACCATGTCCATCCCTTTATGACCACCATGTACCCATCCTGTGATGGCTACTTCCAGTAGGATAATGCACCATGTCACAAAGCTCGAATCATTTCAAATTGGTTTCTTGAACATGACAATGAGTTCACTGTACTGAAATGGCCCCCACAGTCACCAGATCTCAACCCAATAGAGCATCTTTGGGATGTGGTGGAACGGGAGCTTTGTGCCCTGGATGTGCATCCCACAAATCTCCATCAACTGCAAGATTATATCCTATCAATATGGGCCAACATTTCTAAAGAATGCTTTCAGCATCTTGTTGAATCAATGCCACGTAGAATTAAGGCAGTTCCGAAGGCGAAAGGGGGTCAAACACATATGAGTGTATATGAGCTGTTTTGACTGAAACTAAGAAAATACATTAGGTAATTTGATTTTTTACTCTACATTACTTCCCATACATGTGTCCTAAGGTGCTCTTTCTGTTTAGGTGATCCATCTATGAGATCAAGATATATCCAACAGGTTCCTCTCCACCCTCTGAGAATATGCAAAAATTATGTCACTAGAGAAACCTGGATACATACTTTTTTTTTGAATTGCCCTAGAATTCACATCAATAAAGTAGATTCAGAGCACATCTGAGTTCTGTTTTGCAGTTCTGCTCTATCAAATATTTATACCATTAGCAGACTGTATGCCACTGCCAGATTTTGTTATGCACAAAAATAGTTATCTTTCATTTTGTGCACAATCATATATTATGTAGTGTAGGAAAATATAATCTGACATAGGGAGCGTTTTGCTGCAACTTCCAGCAACAGCTGGAATATTCGATCTCAGTGGCATTTCTGAACATTGCTGATCAAAATTCTAGTACTAAAGCAGACGTTTTTCTACCTGCATGAATGGTTGCTGTATTTATGAGTTATTAGAATTGAAGGTGCACTTTGAAAATATGATTGTGCCGTAGCACTTGTAACGTCAGCCATTCAGCTAACACAGGTAAGGTAGTTGGAAACATTGTCTAATCATCACCCATTGGCAGACTGGACACAGGGTATGGCCTTAGGGAGCCTGTCTTCCTGAAGGCCATGACTGTTTTTGTGTCAGTCGGGTCTCACATACATGTGAACCTGGAATCATGTTGGTCATAGCACAATGATTTTAGAAAATGTGCTTTAAAACAGCAAATGTTTCTCACCCAAAAAGAAATATTATCATTATTATTGCAGGAGAGTTGCTTTTAAAGTGCAACATTTTCTCTGCCCCATGGCCAAAATATTTAGAATAGCAGAACATTTGCCTAGACCCATAAATGTGAATACAAGTAAGCTTATTATTAATTGAATTCAAAATGATCTTGCCTACTGCAGTGTTACATAAATATGCATATACACATTAACTATCTATTTATCATTCTGTCTGTCTGTATATCTATCTACCTATATATCTATATAGATACATACATAGATACATACTGTGGTGGAATTGCCATCAGCATTGCAGTCAATCCAGGACAATTGAAGAAATCTGGGGCAACCCTTGCCGTACTGCGGCACACCTGGGGATGTACAGAGCACCATCAGTGCCAATGGAGAGGCCCTGCTCCCCGTCCACACCCAACAAGAAGGCCTTTGCCCTGGTCGCGTCTGATGAGCCATTCCAGATCATCGGCCAAGCCCAACAACCCGTTCCGCACCCGAGAAGCAGGCCAGGGCCCAGCCCCACCCAAGGAGCAGGCCAGGGCCCAGCCCCACCCGAATAGCAGGTCAGGGCCCAGCCCCACCCGAGGAGCAGGCCAGGGCCCAGCCCCACTTGAGGGGTCACGGGCTAGCAGGGTCGACACCTAGGCAGTGAAATATGATGATAGTGGACCCTGCATGCTACATTAGCCTTGCACCAACACCGCCAACAGAGAAGGCTGGCAGGTTCCAGAATATTTTGGTTGCAGTCTGCGGGGCCAGCCACGCCCCGGGGCACTGCCACGCCCAGGCACTGCCACGCCCTGGCACTGCCACGCCCCTCCCGTCAGGGCCTCATCAGGGGAGGCATATAAAGGCCCTGACATAGCAGGCACAGGGGGAAGATGTATGGGACGGTGATACGGAACCTAAGAACGATGCCTAGCCATGCTGGCCTCAATGCTGCTCTGCCCCAACAATGTGGGAACTAGAGAGAGAGTAGCAAAATAAACAGGAGAATAAAACATTGTATGACAGATAGCATCTTAACGCATTATGATGCTGTCATAACTATTTTCATGTTATATAGTCATGTAAAGTTGTTGTAACAAAGGTTGTTAATTTAGTTACCCTATATAAATGTGGGATAACCTGTGTGTGGTGTCCAGGCACTTCGCTTGCGTTGTACCTAAGAACTGCCCCTAGGCTTTGTATGTTGGCCGTATACCAAATGCGAGTCTCATATGAGGAAATTAGTTACTTTGGGTGTGAAATAGACAACCACGTGGTTATAGACACGGGTTGACAGCTTCACTCATACCCTAATGAGTGCGTTTCAATCAAGAATAGGATTCCATACACTATATATTCAGTAAATACTACATATTCAGTCATTAAATATAGTATTTGTGACACACCAGTCCTACAAGCGAATTAAGTTTAAAACGTCAAAAAATTTATTCCAACGCTTTTACAGTGAGCCTTCGGTGCATTCTGTGCGGTAGGAGGGGTTGTAGTGACGTTTGCATCCAATATGCGCGCGGCTCCATACAAAGCAACATCGCTCTCTCCAGCGGCAGTTTTGCTCTAGACAAGTCGGGACGATTTCTCGCTGAGAGCTTCTTATTGCGCTCAGAACTTTGCATCTAAGAAGAGAGCTCCGGGAATTAATACAATTTATTCGAGGAAGGCTAGTCGGTCTAATCTGTGTCCATTGATCTTAGAGCGCTCTGGCAAAGATGCATTTTGGCTCCGTTGTTATACTGACCTGCACCTTACTTGTGGGCACATCTTGGGTAAGATATTTAGTTATTTTCGAAATACGGTGGAAGTAGCATGTCCTACTGCACTGGTTTATCCGTTTGACATAAACGAGCTTTCCACCGCAGTGCACGTACTGAATTGTGTCTAGTAAAGACTTTTCCCTGCAGTAGTATTTTGCGCTATAGGGAACATGCTGAATTTAATAGCGTATAATGTCATGATAATTTCAAACGAAACGTTATTTTGTAGACAAGGTTATCGAGTTGTTCTCAAAAAAGGAAATTCATAGCCTATTGAATGACAAGTGCCTGAATAAGGCAATCAATCGAATATTGATTTTTGAGCGCGTTTTCCATTTAGGCTACTTTTTGTTTACTTAACTGCAGTACACTATTCTAATGTATTATATATTAATATTTAGCCTCGCAGGGGACCTTTTGTGTTATAATTTCTAAAGGCTATGGGAGGGTAACTTCATGCACGGTTACAGACTAATTCATGTTCATTAGGTCTGTATAGCCTGAAGTGCTAAGTAGGCTACATTCTCAATAATAATATGCAAATCGTTATATATCGTAGCAACTATAAGGAAAACTGTATGTGACTGAGTTCCAATGTAGGTTGGTAATTAGTTTAAAGCCTAGCATGTTTAATGAATCTCGAATTGGCGATACGATATGTTCGTGGGATGTATGTTCAAATACTCCAATGGCAGGTGTTTCTTTCTTCTTTTCTTTCTTTCTTTTGTTTTTCTAATGTTACATTATTAAAATAGAAAACAAATTGCCCCATGAAGTATTTTAACAAAGTGTGTGCCGCCATCTTGTCTCTTTCAAACCTTGTCTTATTGACTAAGACAGGTGTCACCATGACATGCAGCCCTTTGGGCTGGACCCCCACCTGTCTGGATCAACGAGAGGTTTCGAAGAAATTAGAAGATGCATATACTTTGACCCAAATAGCGGACTGAGATTGTAGCCAATTCCAGGTTAATTGTTCTGCTACGCTTTAAACTACCCAAATAGCAATTAATCGGAATCTATTCCCTTAGTGGTCCAGTTAATAGTAGCCATAAGGGAGCAGGGGATCTGGTGTATGATATACCACGGCCAAGAGCTGTTCCTAGGCACCAGGCATCGACAAAGCGCTTTGCCGTGGTCTAATGAAAATATATTAGAAATATACCACAAACTCCCGAAATGCCTTATTGTTATTATTACCCGGTTACCAACACAATTAGTGCAGTGATAAGTGATGTGATGGAAACCTATACCATCTCTTATAATACAGCTATCAGCCAATCAGCATTCAGTATTCGAAGCACCCAGTTTATAATTCATCATCTGATTGCATTGACATCTGACATTAAGGTAAATTATGAAATAGTCACTCATGCCTGACATAAAGACTGGGTCCTGTGTTTTTGTGATAGGGCTTACATTAAAAACAAATTAAACAAATGTGAATACATTTGTGGAATTGTTATTTTTATGAAACAAGCATTGTATATGGTATTGTCCTGAACCTTTCTCTGTAAAACTAACTAACATTAAAGATTTATGGTATGTAATGGAGTTTTCTCTCTTCATTTTCATTATGATGATATCCAAACTGTAGTGAATGTGATTAATAATTCTTAGCCTTTTCACATTTTGTGTGTTTGTTCTAGAATGGATTATTTAGACTTTTACAGAAGTAATTGTTTATATATTTAAAAATATATATTTTTGAAACTATCATGGAAAATATGCTGTAATGCATTCTTTCATACATGGCAGAGCTATTTTTAGAACGTACTTTTGTCCTTTTGCTGTTATATTTTATTTCTTTAAATCAAAGGCCAACAAAATATTGTGACATAATCCACTGTCCAAAAAAGCTGAATGGCTGTATATAATGGCATTTGCACATTTAATTTCCTGAACAAAATGTATACACAAAAATCACGTACATGTGTCTACATTGAACTGTAAAGGTTAGAATTGATGTGATAAAATGAATACTATGTTGTGGTGCCATGTACACAATTCAAAATAGCTTTAATAATACAATTTCAAAATACAATGCTTTCTATTTATTTACAGAGAGATATTGGAAATTACAACAAATCTTTTGATACAAATATTTAAGGTGTAAATGTATAATCTATAACAGAGAATGATACCCCCAAAAGTGTTTTGGCTGTCTAAAGTAAGAATGGAAATGCCATTTGTCATTTCTTTTAAATGGTTACCCATGCTTAAAAAAAAGGGGATCCATCTAATGTACCATCTATGACTTTATATTTGCTTTATTAAGTCAATAGGGGTTTACACTCCCCCCAAGGGGTACAGTGGAACTGCACACAAACGTTTGAATATCTATTTTTTACTTTCTGTGAGATGTAAATGTTGTGATTTCATGGGGAAAATCGCTAAAATCGCTCATCCACTTGGCATTCTCTTCCCCCTGTCCTCCTGCTCAGTTTTCTCCCTCAGGCCTTATGGTTTTAGGTATAGCTTACACTGGAGTAAAATATAGCCTACTGATATATCTGCTGTTGGTGGTTTACTTGCAAATGTTCTAATTTGGTTAGAAGCAAATTAGCAACACCGGGTTCAATAACAGTCTCAAAGCCTGCAGGATTGACTCAAACCCTATGGCCACAAGTCAATTTGCCGATGCTTATAGGCAGTTTTGTTTTCTCCCCAGGGGACCAAGGCAGGCCAACCACCTAAACCCCCATGCCGACCAGGCTTCTCCGAGAGCTTCTACACAGTGTTTGTCTCCAGGGAACTACTGCCAGGCCAGGGCATTCTGAAAGGTAAGCACTGTGGATCACATTTACTGACCGGCATTTCCAACTCACCTCCGGAGATAGATCCCAACCAGAGGGCGATGTAGTGTGTGCGCCTATCTATGTGAGCGCGTCTGTGAACGTCTTTCCGTTTGCGTCTGTCCGTTTGCGTCTATGTGTGTATTTTTTTGGGGTGAGATGGTGTACAGCGTTTCATCATGACTAAAGAACGCGCACTCTGTGGTAGAGCAACACAACTCCTGTAGAACATGCAGAACAAACATGCATGTGTTAATGAAGTTAAAGTTGGATGGAATGTATGCTGGTTTAAAATCTAACCCCCTATTTGATAATAGGTTTTTAATAGGCTCTAAATATATACATCTATTCATTCTTGTCACACGAGCTGCATTCTCAAGCTAATATAAGTGTTCCCACAGAAAACATTGAATTTCTCCTTTCCTAAATGATCACTTAAGCAGCAGACTATAGATCAGACTATAAATCGCCCGTCTTTCTCCTGAGTCCTGCTGTGTGTTTGCTGCTGGGAACTCACAGCTTTTATTTTATTCCTTGTACTGTAATGCATTTTTTCCCTTTTCTTCTCTCTCTTCTTCAGAGGAATTCAATTATCTTTTCATTCGCTCCATTTCTTTTTAGCGTATTACATCTATTATGAGTTTCCCCTGAAAATACGTGAATTATGCTGAATATTTTCAGCTTGGATCATTTGTTTGTCTTTAAGTCACATCTAATATTGCGAACGCAAACCTCACTGGCAAATTATTTGATAATCTTTATGTGAAAGGTAATTATACTTATATAAAATGCATATTCAACATACTATTGAACATTTGACTTTGATTTAAACATTCTGATTAGGTGTGCAGTAAGAGCTTCATAATTTCAGCTGGGTTTAAGGGAGGGGGGGAGGTTATTCCTCCTATAACTGACTTTAGCCCCGATGCCTCTTATCAGAGGCTCAGCTGTAGATAAAGTTGGTGCCATCTTCTCTTGACACATCTTTTCTTCAGGAAAAACTGTTTTTCGATTGAAACATCATTTGCTAGGAGGAAATGGTGCTCTTGTTAATGGCTGTTGTTGTGCCATATCACCAGCTTTAAACAAAAGCAATTACCTCATTGCAGAGGTTATTTGGTTACTTAGGAGGCAAACAAGAACAGCACATCCAGTCATTTGGGAACTATTTTGCCTTTGGGTTTGAGGTTGGAAGTACCTGCCTGTTTGGAAATTGGCTAAAGTGTCCTCAGTGACCTGTGCCAAATACAATGTTGAGAGAATAGATGCATTTGGACGGGTTGGTATATGGCATAGGGGTGTGTGTGTGTGTGCATGCGTGTGTGTGTTTGTGTGTATGTGTCTGCCTGTTTCTTAGAAGCACTGCTATCTGCACCTTCAAGTTTCATTACAAAGCATCCACCAGTTCTCTCCAGTGCTAGATAATTTTGATTAGGTCTTTATTGTACAGCATCCATAGCCTTGGGTATCTCTGTCTTTAGCTTACATTGTAGTCCGTACATCCAAGAGACTGGCATTTCTTCAGTCTACCAATATTTTTTTTATTAAGGCCAAACAGTAGGTGTAGGTTCTAAATCAGCTACATCAAATCATGAATTGTTCTTATATGAAAGGGACAGTGTTTGCATCAGACGTAAAGAGAGAGGTTCTTTGAAACACTTCTCACAACACTTCTCGCCACAGATACCTACTGAATGAACCATATTTTTCTTCTATACAAGCTTCGCAGGCTTCTTTACTAAGAAGGCAATCCTAACCTCTGAAGCTAATAATGTCACTGAAAAAACTAGCTACTAGTAAAACTATCCATCTAACTAACTAACTCTACATTGTCTTAAAAAAAAGCTTTCATACCTTTTTGTATTTTTTATAACATTTCAGCGCATGTTTTCGGAAATCAATCTGTAGATCCACATATCTGCTATGCTTTGATCTGCTCCTGTAACAGCAGCAACTGACACAGGAGTCTGCCAGTGTTTGGTAGGCATGGCAGCAACAGACATCTTGCTTCAGGAAAAAGTGTAAAAATGTTAGGTAGCAGTTCCTGATGTAGAAATGTAGCTTGCTAGCTTTGGTGGAATATATTCATCTTTGTATGGTTAATAATAACAGAATCCCTTTATTTTTATATGAAGAAGCTATGGCTGCTCTGGTGACTTAACTTGGAGATGCGCTTGCAAAGTTTTGCACGTTAAGCCAGCTTTCGTGACATTGTCAACTCTCTTAAATACTGATCATTAGTGCACCAAAACAACTTAGCTAGTTGTAAAATGTCAAGACCATGACTTACTTATCAATTCACTTGAACATTATTTACAAATCTGTTGTTATACATTGTCTTAATTTATCATTGATTAAATTATTACTTTTGCCATCAATCTAAAGGAAATATTACATAATGACAAACCAGAAACATATTTTGGGGAATTTGTGCCAACTTATTAAGAATATAAAAGGCCTGAAATATTTTGGGTACATTACTATTCAGACTCTTTAGTCATTGCTTTGGAGAAGCGTTTTTGGCAATCATAACAGCTTTGAGTCTTATAATTCTTTGCAAACCAGGATTTGGCCATGTTTTTTCCATTCTTCCTTGCAGATCCTCTCAAGCACTGTCTTATTGGATGGGTAGCACACATATGGTCTTTGGCCGGGTCACTCAAGGACATTAACTGACTTGTCCTGAAACAAATCCAGCATTGTCTTAACTGTGCGCTTTTGTTTTTTGTCATGCTGATAAATCCAGGTCCTGTGTGCTCGGGATCAGGTTTTTCTTCAAGGACTTGCATTTTGCTCTGTTCATCCCTTCTCTCAAACCCTCTCCCAGTCACTGCCAGTAAGAGGTATCCCCATAGCATGATTCTCCCACTACCATATTTCACTGCAGGGATGGTATCAGCCCGGTGATGGGTACCTTGTGTGCCAGACGTAGTGCTTGACATTCAGTGACATTATGATGCTTTTAAAGTCCTTTAAATAACATTTGGCAAACTCCAAACAACATGTCATAGGACTTTTACTCAGGAGTGTTTTCTGTCTAGCCACTCTACCATAAAGGCCTGATTGATGGAGTGCTGCATAGATGGTTCTGGCAGGTTCTCCCACCTGTGCAGAGAATCTGAAGCTCTATTAGAGTGGTCCTTGGGTTCTTGTTCACCTCACTGACCAAGGCCCTTCTTGCCTGGTTACTTATTTTGGCCCAACTGCCGGCTCTAGGAAGAATATTTGTGGTTCCAAACTTCTTCCATTTCAGAATGATGGAGTGCACTATGCATTTCAGTGATTTAGCCATTGTTTTGATAACCTTCCCCAGATCAGTGCCTTGACATAATTCTCAACATCAGTGCCTTATGGATAGATATTGGAGGCCTATGGAGAATTCAGTGGACTTAATGGCTTTCGCCCTGACATGCACTGTGAGATGTGGGGCCTTTATATACTGTAGAAGGTGTGTGCCTTTTTAAATCATGTCTAATCAATGTAATTTGCTGTAGGTGGACTCTCAAGGATGACCAAAGGACACAGGATGCAACTGAGCTCAATTTCGAAGGTCACAGCAAAGAGTTTGAATACTTATGTACATGATTTTTCAGAATTTTATTTTCAATAAATTGGCCAACATTTAGAAGATTTTTATTTTTTTTTTGTCATTGTGCGGTTTGGTTTTTGAATTGTGTTAAAAAACATTTAAGGTATTATAAAATGTGGCGAAATTGGTCTGGATACTTTACAAAGGCAGTGTAAATGTTAGCAAGACATTCAGTTTACCGATAGCATAGAGTAACAGACTGGCAGTTACAAACATAATTCAGCTTGTTAGCCAGACTGCAATATATTGACATTCTAGCCCTATATCGCCACTTCGTTTAGGTGAGGAATCACCCCAAAAAGTCAACAAATCTCATCTCATCTTCATCCACTTATCCGTATCAGATCGCGGGGGCAGCAGCTCCAGCAGGGGACCCCAAAAAATAGCTCCTGTATTCCCAGCATTGTCAAAGTCAGAACTGATGAATATTTTTGTATTTGAGTTATAAGTTAATATTTTTAATTTCAGAGATAAAATCGGAAAAGGTAATGTCATTATTTTGCACTTACTGAGTCTGGCTTTAATGAGCTTGAGGAGAACCGAGGATTTCAGCCTGATTGGATAACCCTATTGGATGACCCTAATCACAACAATTATGTAAATACTGGGACTATATATTTTCTCAGAGAACACATTAGTATCCCATTGCTAAGCAATCTTTTTGTTTGTCCATAAGAAACCAGAGAGTCAGAAGTTCCTAACTCACGTTTACATTCTCAAACCAAATATATATTGTAATTCCAGCTACAAATCGTCCTGGCTGTCATATACAATGTCACAAACTAAATATAACAACGCTGAATGTTTGTCCTTGTTTTGGCTGTGACACGGATTGTCAAAGAATGGAATTTTAGCTAAAGAGACTGATACTCAAGACTACAGCATCCATTGCTTTGATTCCAACATTGCCTGTGTACCCTTTCACTGTTTGTTCTGTGAAAATCAATCTTTGACTTGTGCTGTCCTCCCTACTGGCCACTCTGAGGAATATGGGCCGGAGGAGCTTAAGTCCTGCTGCTGTGATTAATGTGCCATGGCCGGCCTGACTGAGGGTTTGTTTTCTCCACAACACAGCGAGGCAGCAGGGAAAGAAGAAGACTTCTACTAACAATACTGTGTGTGTAACCCAGAACCATCATCCAAGACATGAATGGTGAGGCAGATGATCGGGTTGATGGGCAGCATTAGGTTTTCTGCACCATTGAAATCCTATTTTCCAATGCAGTCTGTCAAAGTGACCAGAAGACATGGAACGTTGTACCCAGCGTCACAGCCGAGTCTGAGCCCTCTTATGGGTGTTGGCTGGACAGTGACCCTCTGCCATGTTTTTAATCCCACACCATTCATTCAGGTCCAGGAAGGGAAGAGCTGTTTGTAAGGATCGTGTGCGCATGTTACCATTGCCAGTTGGCATACATATTATTATTATAATTTTCATCATCAGTGATTTATGGTTAGATCATGATTTTAGGTTTGCAATAATTACTAGAAAAAAACAGCAAAAACGATGAATATGTTATATGCAGTGAGTACTGGTACAGGCTCAATTTGCAGAGATATGACATAGTTGACGTTTTCGTGCTGTAGGTGGGGCAGCTGAGTTAAGGGTCATTCAATATTTTGTATATTTCTTACCTGTGATTGGAAAAACATTTGTCTAATTTTCAGCTGTCAGCCTAGTGTGAAGGGCTGTTTTAAACAACTATTGGCGATGTTCTGCTCTCTGAAAAGAAACGGCTGCAGTATTGGGTGAGTCTCCTGGTACAAATGGATTAACGTTGCGCTCCCTCCCTCTTCCATTCCCCAGACATGCGCTTGTCTCCGTTCTCCTTCGCTCAGTCATCTCAGGGTGCAACTTGGCCCAAACATTTTGGAGTAGTAACCAGAAATGTTTTTGTTGGTACCGGTCTAGTTATATTTAATGTTACATTTTCTGATGCCATATGTATTCCTCCAGTCCAATTCATCTACCTCACTGTAATTCAGGAGTAACTGTAAGAAGAGTAACCTTGGTATGTCATTTTCACCAATTTACGTGATAAAAAAAATGCATCAAAAATGCGTCTCGTTTGTCTAAATACAACAATTATAGTGTAAAAACGCTTAGGGATACGTTTCAAGGGCACTATGGCGTTTATCACACACTGTAGTTGATGAACCCTATAATAATATCATTAATCAAATCATCTATCTCAAATCTTCTGCTTGGCCTTGGGAAACAGAGGCACAGGAAATTCTCCCTCTCAGTCGAGGCTACCATCCCCTGACCTCAAAATGACCCTATTGTCCTGACGCGGAGGGCATTTCAACCCTCGGTTACTACGGGCAACTGCCTCCTGACCTGTCGTGTCAAGGGTCAGTCAATCAGTGGTCTGTTCCAGTTGTTCTCAGACCTCTCCTGTGGGCCCATAGCCGTCTCTCTCTTTGGTTGTAGACCTGAAAAAGCTCATCTGATTACAACAACCGTCGGCTAGTTGACAAATTGATTCGGGCGTGCAGTTGTGATCGGGGGGTGGGGATTTAACATCATGATGTTGTCTTTGATATGTTGTATTTTTGTTTTTGGACAATATCAGAATATTATTGCTGCCTAGTTTTGCGGTAAACTGCACCTAAACTTGATTCTGAAAAAAAAAATGAAGCGCTTCTAGTTCAGCCTGCGCCAGCTGACATTGGCATCACTCCTACCACAGTCTGAAGAATCCTAATGTAACATGACGGTCTATTTAAGTCGTCACTCACTCTACTGCACTGCTGGTTGTCTTAGAATGCGGTTGCTAAACCCACCTACCACCCCAGGCTCCACCTGTGGGTTGGTTCTGTTTCCTTTTGCGGGGGGTTTTGGTACTATGTACCTTGCTCATTGATTTAGGTAATCCTATTAAAAATATTAGTGTTCATTTTGTTATTAGTAGTATTGTATACACAATCAATCGTAAGGTGTCTAAAACGGACAGAGCCTAATGCCAAGACATTGTATCTGGTGCAGGGTTTTTCTATTAAATATATCACTATCGATTCACAATACATATAGAATTGTGAAAATTGTGAGAATTGCAATCCATATTTTGTCAGCACTTATAATAAGTATTGTGATAATATTGTATTGTGAGATTGCTTGCAATTCCCAGCCTTTACTGCGCTACAGTAGCTCTAGAATACATCTAATACAGTACATGGAATTGCTGGGTTTCCCCAGGAGAGTTAGAAACCCCAGCACAGAATCTTAACGCTTCTGTTATACCAAGAAGCACTGATTGATCCAGCCTCTGTAAACTCATGTCTTCATATCAACTCACCAGCAGGACCTTGTGTGTTAGTCCAAATCCTTTTGGCATATTAGCTCTTGCTTCTAATGTTGCTACTACTAGTCTCCTAGCCTAGCATGCTTGTTTCTTCTGTATCTGTTGTTTTACTATGCTAGTAGCTGCTAACTGTACCATATTTGTGTTTCATCTGCTATGTTAATCCTTTTATAGTTTGCCAATGTTGCGGCTATGTATCATGTTAGCAGGCTAGCCATAACGGGATACTGAATGCCAATGTTCCCTCTATGGTACGTGGCTTGCCAACTCTTCCAGGATTGCCACCTAAAAGAAATGCCAGCCTGTGGAGACAAATTTAAATCAATGATTTAGCCTTGTTAGTTTTTACTATATGGGTGATATATGGGTTGACACCTCATCCCATGGACCTGTCCAAACAGTGATAATAGACCATGTTATATTTGTTTCGTAAAGGTGGTGTGTGCCACAGTCTGTGCATTGAGCAGTAAATTGCTGTGAATAACGCAATATAACATACAAACGTTTTAACAAAGGCCACAAACGGTATACAAAAATCTTTAATTTTGAAACATAATATAGGCTACTACTGAAATGTTTTAAGAACAAGAAACCAGGCAAGCCTAGTTCAGCCGGCCTGCAATAGAAAGTGTTGATCATGGCTCCCCTCTCAAGAATCAAACCTAGGTTGCCCACGTGAAAGTCTGTGTCCTTAACCACAACACCACAGAGCTCACCATTTGCCAGGTGTCAGTATAGCATATAGACATTATATAATGTTGTCATGCATTAGCATCACGTCAAGTTTAAATATTTTGTTAGGCACCATTAACCATCGTGTTAAACTAATGTTTCTTATTAAGTTTACCTCCACCACAAATAGTATCTATTAGCTGTATGGTTTTGCCACTGGCCGTTTTAACAGCTTATTATTATTATTATTATTATTCGTGAATGACACTACAATAACTACTGTATCAATATAGGTGATGATAACAGACTTTTACGTCAAGTGAAAAGATGAACGTAGCCAGCGAAGTGTTTGACTATCCTGAAGAATATATGAATAATATGAAAAATCCACCAGAAATAATCACAATATAACAGAAAACTTGTGATGGCCGTTCTTCTAGCGGCAGGATATTATGCTAGCAACGCTAACTCAGATTTTCTTTTTCAAAATAAAAGCCATCATTGAATTATGTAAGGCAATATAATTAACAATCTAGTCTGTCAATCTAGTCTGTCATTTTTTGTTTAATTTCTGTTCCAATGTTGTTCTTGTCAGTTTTTTTTTTTACATACTCGATTGTTAACTAAATGGCCTTCTAAATGTCAATGATGGCTTTTATTGTGGTAATGAAAATCTGAGTGCTGGCAGCATAATATCCTGCTGCTAAAATAACGCGAATGAAGCCTCATTTGGCCATCACTGCAGTAAACAGTTTCATTTTAAGCTTCCCGTAGCTACAGAAGATTGTAGCCAGTGAAGTTTTTGTCTATTTTGAACAAATGCTCTTTTACCACTGTCCGTTTTAACAGCTAATTGGTCATTTGTGAATTACATTGAGTTTCTATCAATATGGGTGATGATATATTTATAACTGACAAGTGAAAAGACAAGAGAATATCGTGTAGGCAGCAAAGTGTTTGTCTTTCCTGAACAAATCCCTATATCCACCAGAACTGTTTTATTTTAGGCTTCCTATTATGCAGCTACACAAAGTTATAGCCAGCAAAGTTTTTGTCTGTCCTGAACCTCAGGTATCATGTGGGTTAACTGCTACAGGAGTCAAAAGTGGAACATGTTGTTCCGTAGCCCGCGTCTCTAACCACTACGCTATTTAACAAGGGGTAGTCAGTCAGTCAGGGACAGACGGACGGACTCAGTAGCGACATTCACTCTTCTAGGCCGGTTCCGCTTACGCAGTCCGGCAAAATTTTTTATAGTGAAACATTGTTTGGGCTCTTATGTTGCAGTGCACTCCATTAACTATTGGGACAGTAAAGTCTGTATTTGCTGTTTTTATTGTACATTCAAGGCATGTGAAAGTACAATTAGAAGAGGAATATGAGGCAAAAGTACAGACTGTCACCTTTTATTTCCATCTGTTTCAGTACATACAGTATACTGATGAGCCAAAACATTATGACCACTCACAGGTGAAGTGAATAACATTGATCCTCTCCTAACAAGGTCTGGGTAGATTAAATGGCAAGTGAACAATCAGTTCTCGTAGATAAACATGTTGGATTCAGGAGAAATAAGCCAGAGTAAAGACCTGGGTGACTTTAACAAGGGCCAAGTTGTTATGGACAGATGCTTGGGTCAGAGCATCTCTGAAACTCTGAAAGACTTGTGGGGTGCTCCCGGTCAGCAGTGGTGTGTGCCTACCAACAGTGGTCCGAGGAGGGACAAACCATTTATGTGGTGATCCTGGCATTCACGTGGACATCGATTTGACACGTACCGCCAACCTAAACATTGTTGCAGACCAGGTACACCTCTTCATGGCAATGGTATTCCCTGATGGCAGTGGCCTATTTCAGCAGGATAATACTGCCCTGCCACACTGCACACATTGTTCAGGAATGGTTTAAGGAACATGATGAATAGTTCAAGGTGTTGCCCTGTCCTTCAAATTTCCCCGATCTCAATCTGATTGAACATCTGTGTGATATGCTTGACCAGCAAGTCTGATCCACTGCGGCTCCACCTCACAAATTACAGGACTTAAAGGATCTGCTGCTTATGTCTTGGTGCCAGATACCACAGGACACCTTCAGGGGTTTTGTAGAGTCCATGCCTCGATGGGCGCTGTTTTGGCCTGTACGAGGAGGACCAACAGCATATTACATTAGGCAGGTGCTCATAATGTTTTGGCTCATCAGTGTACACAGTATCAGTCAAAGTTTGGACACACCTACCAATTCCAAGATATTAAATAAATTAAATCTATATGGAATCATGTAGTTGCCAAAAAGGTGTTCTAAACTAAAATATGTTTATTTTGCAGATTCTTCAAAGTAGCCTGCTGCCTGGATGACAGCTTTACACACTCTTTGCATTCTATCAACCAACTTCATGAGGTAGTCACTTGAAATGCATTTCAATTAACAAGAGTGCCATGTTAAATTGTGAATTTCTTAATGCCTGCTTAATGCGTTAGGGTGGGTATACTGTACACAGGGTGATATGGTAGGGTGGGTATACAGAAGGCCATCATTATGTCTGTGCTGTAGTCGTAAATATTTTTGATAGAAAAGCTCAAATAGGTAAAGAGAAACAGCAGTCCATCATTACTATAAGACATGAAATTCACTCTATCTAGAACATTTTAAGAAAATTTAAGTGAACTGAATGTTTTTTCAAGTGCAGTCACAAAAACATCAAGCGCTATGATGAAACTGGCTGTCATCAGGACCGCCACAGGAAAGGAAGACCCAGAGTTACCTGTGCTGCAGAGAATAAGTTCATTAGAAATCATCAGTTAACTGAAAGTCAGTCTCCAGACCAAATAAATACTTCACAGGGTTCAAGTAACAGACACATCTCAACATCAACTCTTCTGAGGAGACTGTATGTATCAGGCCTTCATGGGTGAATTCCTGCAAAGAAACCACTACTGAAGGACACCAGTAAGAAGAACAGATTTGATTGGACCAAGAAACATGAGAAATTGACATTTGACTGGTGGAAATCTATCCTATGGATAATCTGTCCGATTTTTTATTCCAAACGCCATGTCTTTGTGAGAGTGGTTGAATGGAAGATCTCTGCATGTGTCGTTCCCAATGTGAAGCATAGAGGAGGAGGTGTAATGGTGTGGGGCTAATTTGCTGGTGCACTGTCTGTGATCTGTTTATATTTCAAGGCATACTCAACCAGCATGGCTATCCCAGCATTCTGTAGTGATATGCCATCTCATCTGCTTTGAGCATAGTGTGACTATTGTTTCTTTTTTCAGTTGAGATGGTTTGGGATGAGTTGGAACACAGAGTGAAAAGCAGCCAAAAAGTGCTCAGAATATGATGTAACTCTTTCAAAAGTTTTTGAAAAGCATTCCAGGTGACTACCTGATAGGTCTGGTTGAGAGAATGCCAAGAGTCGGCTGTGCTGTCATCAAGACAAAAGGTGGCTAATTTAAAGAATCTACAACACTTTTTGGTTACTACAGTAGATGATTCCATGTGTTTTTTCATAGTTATGGAAAATAGTAAAAATGAAGAAATACCCTTTAATCAGTAGGTGTGTCCAAACTTTTGACTGATACTGTGTGTTTTACCAACTAAGAAAAACAGCAATTTGTCACAGTGCTCTGCAGTATTCTTAAACCAGAAGAAAATCTATGTATTGTCCTCCTTGACAGTAACTTTTACTTTGCCTATGGCCTAACGTGATGGTAAAACAACTATGCATATAAGGTTTGTTATTGCACTTTATTTTGTATATTAAAACAAAGGATGTTTCAATGAATCAAATGACTGTTGTGGTAAACTTGTTTTGTGGTAAAGTGTTACCAAATAAATCCAGGAAAAGGTGTTCATTTGCCATTGTCCACATTAAGGTGAGTTACCACTAGTTGGATTCAAATACGTTATTTTTAGCATAGGAAAGGATGATTTACCACAGATAAAGATCAGCATGAAGGAAAAGACAAAGTAGGATTTTGGATGCTCTAAGTTCAACAAAATGAATGAACACTCCTGTTGTGATTATTTGCTCTTTAGGAGAGGATTTGGAGGGAATAGCAGTGAACCTGGAGGGACAAGGGGCTTAATGGTCCACATTCCATGCAGATCCCTGCGGTTGCCAGATAGGCCTTGAAAAGGAACATTCGGGTGATTGCACATTGCAGTGTAAACCATCACCTTGGTATTAGAGCCCGAACAGACACCTAGAAATGTTGGAAGAAGGGGGAGAGGTGCGGGGGCACTGCACAAAATAAATCTATTTGAACTGCAGTTTCTTCAGGATAGCAGCTCTTGAAGTTACTGTCAGTATGTATTCAAAAAGACATCCATGATGAGTTTTGCCCCTCACCAAGCTCCCTGGCAAGGGCGAGAAGGGCAGGAACATAACTTTTCTCCCATTTCACTGGCGTTTTGTTTACAGTACAATGTAACTGTAGAATGGATTGCCATTTTACACTGAACCAAATTATAAACGCAACACTTTTGTTTTTGCCCCGTTTATCCGAAAACCAGTCAGTATCTGGTGTGACCACCATTTGCCTCACGCAGTGCCACACATCTCCTTCGCATAGAGTTGATCAGGTTGTTGATTGTGCCATTTGGAATGTTGTTCCACTCCTCTTCAATGGCTGTGCGAAGTTGATGGATATTGGCAGTACCTGGAACATGCTGTCGTATACGCCGATCCAGAGCATCCCAAACATGCTCAATGGGTGACATGTCCGGTGAGTATGCTGGCCATGCAAGAACTGGGATGTTTTCAGCTTCTAGGAATTGTGTACTGATCCTTGCAACATGGGACCGTGCATTATCATGCTACAACATGAGGTGATGGTCGTGGATGAATGGCACAACATTGGGCCTCAGGATCTCATCACGGTATCTGCCATCAATAAAATGCACCCGTGTTCGTTGTCCTTAACACACGCCTGCCCATACCAAAACCCCACCTTCACCATGGGCCACTTGATCCACAACGTTGACATCAGCAAACCGCTCACCCACACGATGCCATACACGCTGTCTGCAATCTGCCCTGTACAGTGAAAACTGGGATTAATCCGTGAAGAGAATACCTCTCCAAAGTGCCAGACGCCATCGAATGTTAGCATTTGCCAGGTCAGGTCCAGACCCCGATGAGGACGACGAGCATGCAGATGAGCTTCCCTAAATTCTTTGGTAATGCAAACTGATTATTGCAGAAGCTGTTTGGGTGGCTGGTCTCAAACGATCTTGGAGTTGAAGATGCTGGATGTGGAGGTCCTGGGCTGGTGTGGTTACACAGTGAGGCCGGTTGGATGTACTGCCAAATTCTCAGAAACGTCTTTGAAGACGGCTTATGGTAGAAAAATGAACATTCAATTCACGGGCAACAGCTCTGGTGGACATTCCTCAAAAATTTTGCATGCTCCCTCAAAACATGCAACATCTGTGGCATTGTGCTGTGTGATGGAACTGCACATTTTAGAGTGGCCTTTTATTGTGGCCAGCCTAAGGCACACCTGTGCAATAATCATGCTGTCTAATCAGCATCTTGATATGCCACACCTGTGAGGTGGATGGATTATCTCGGCAAAGGAGAAGTGCTCACTAACACAGATTTAGACAGATTTGTGAAGATTTTTTAAGAGAAATAGGCCTTTTGTTTACATAGAGAAAGTCTTAGATCTTTGAGTTGAGCTCAAGATAAATGGGGGCAAAAACAAAAGTGTTGCGTTTATAATTTTTTTCAGTGTATATTGGGTTGATTTGGATTTCCTATTTCCTATTAAGTACTGGAATCAAGACAACAAGTGCAAGTATACTGCATGGAGTTTCAGGAGAGATACAGTACAATACAATGAAGGGTTGACGGCACAACCAGTGAAGGAGCAGTTCGGACAAGTGCATCTTTTATTGAAGGTTGTGCTTTGTGAACCACAACTCTTATTTCTATCCACTTTCAAACAGAATGGAACTGTTTTGATGTCCAAACTTCATGTTTCACATTTCTTTCTTGGCATCTTCAAGGAATCTGAACTCTATTTGACCTACCTTGCGAGAAACATGGAGTTGGATATCTCCCATTTTTTTCTTATTTGCGGTAACGCTACCTTTTTAACTTTCCTCATACTGAATACTTATCTCAAAATTCTTTCAATGTCTTTCTTTGTGGTTCAGCAGTAGAGAAATAGATGGTTTGACTTCTCCTACATTTACTCTGTTAAATGTTGAGAGATAATATTGTAGCATAATAATAAATATGAGGCATTATTAATAAGCATTAATACTCTATTGTTTTTGTTATACACACTCATTTGATATGAGTGTTTATATCACATGAGTGTGTGATACTTCTTAACTTCTTAGGTTTCCCAGCAAGCAGACTAAATGGATATCTAGATGGCTAGGGTTTTGCTGTAATTTATTTAGAAAAAAATTTTTGGGGGGGGTTTTTGGAACAGAAAAAAGTTATGTTTTGGTTTGGGAGTTAGTTGATAAGTTTTAATGTTCCAAAAACCACAAGCAATATAGTTATATTTGTGTGAAAAAGTAAACATAATCCCTGGAAAGTTATCCTTTTTTTTTTTTACATATTTGTAATATTCACTTCTATGAGCCTCTTTCTGTCAGCTGTTGGGCTACCTTATTTCCTAGCTTTACAACTATGAGTGAATTCATAGGCACCCAACCTATACAAGGAGTCGTAAGAGAGCACCTCTGTCTGACAGTCTGCCTGGCCACCCTGGACACCGCTTTGCCAAATTGTACTGCGTTGTCGGACTACTAACTAGTAGAAATTCATTATTTCGGGCACATATTGTTGTGTTTTGCACTCAGAGCGCAATTAACATCATATAGGGATTAGGGATTGTCACGTCAGCTATACATTGGCTGACACCAATGTAACACAGTAAATAATGACCAGAAATGAAGACTTTTTCAGTGAGAGAGTGCAACCGTGCGTTTGTGTTCAACATAAAAGAACATTCCTCAGAGTGAGTAGGCCTACTTTAACATTGGAAGCATGAAAAGCTTTAAATTACAGTGACACTTTATTCAAAATAATGCTTTCCTAAAAAACGGATACTGTTTGTTTTGTATTTTTCTTTCCCTTAGAATAAATCACATCATAAATTATGTTCAGTGGTCTATTGAACATGGACAACCATATCTACCCGCAACTAGTTTGATCTAACAATCTGCAAAACACAAAGACCATAATAATTTGCTACAAAACATGACTCCATTCATTTTTAGATCAGACAACAGGCTCATTCAACCATTGTTTGAACTTTCCCAGCTCTATATTTCAAAGGTACTGCTATGGTGCAAAATTATGTCTAAATCACATACGATTTAAAGATATTGTAAAACATGTCAAATAGTGTCTAGTGGTGTATTTTACCTTTAACATTTGTCTATTTTTAATTTAAACCTCAACTGAATTCAGAATTGAAAAGTGAGCCCCACCTTCTCCATTGAGACAAGCAACCAAATGCATTTCTTCCATCTGGGCAGATCTGCCTCTCTCACGTGTTGTCAGTTTATCTACCAATTAACACTCCCATTTGCCCCTTCCTGTTGTTTCTATGTAACTTACTGATGACAAAAAAATATTTTACTGACTGAAGCACATGCTTTATATGACAGGATGTTAAAATTGTTTAAAAATTGGCTGTGCACTGACAACTTCAAAAGTGTTTGTGTGGAATGATTTGACCTTAGTCAAACAAGATGTAAAAATAGTGTGTTTGGTGTGTGCTATAGTACGCTGTTTTAGAACATCCCAGACTTCACCTTCCTTCTTTCCAAGTCAGGCAACACTGCTCTCATAAGTATGTCCAAACCCAGAGAAAGGGATTACGATTTCAGGCGTTTGATAAGCAGGATGCTATTTTCCCTTAGACTCACTCTGTCTCTGTTGTCCTCCGGAGAGCCTTTCATCTCTCCACACGGGACACTGTGTCTGTGGTGAGCTGATAGAATACAGGTAGCGAGGAAGAGCCACATCATTTCTATTTATCTGCTCTTCCTTTCATACACAAGACGAGGTATGGCCCTATATCCCTCAAACTCTCTACGACATGACATCCCCTGCTAGCCCATTCGATCAACCCGACCACCCAAGATACACACAAGGTACAGTACAATGCTTTCCATTTATTGTTGGTCATACCCTCTATAGCTGTCAAGATACTGAACTGAAACATACTGACCTGAAATGATTGATTGAAAATTAATATCTGCAGACATTTTCCTCAGTAGATCAAAGAAAACTTGTCAATGGTGCAATTCAGGTGGTTTCTTTGAGATTTTAGTAATTAAGCTGACATTTACCCAAAGGGATTTTAATTCAGTGATGCAACTAAAACTCAGTCATAGTACACTTTTACTCAGAAAAGTAGCCACCAGCTTGTGACTAGTGGGAGATTTTCACCCAATAGAATGAGACTGAATGGGACTGGCCTAAGCCAGTCCGCCCTGTTCCTTATTTCTCTATTTTTCCAATTTGTGATTAAGGCTGTGTTTCACTGCAGGACAGTCAATGTTGACTGAACCGCATCCAATGCGTTTATGGTTGTTATCAAGCCGCTTTCTCGTCCGAGAATTTGGACTGCAATCCTTATGCGCGGGAAGGAACACTCTCCAGCCTTCTGTTGAACTCACAGCCACAAGGAGTCACTAGAGTGCGACGGGGCAAGGTAACCATGTACAGTTATCAAACCCCCACAAACCCCGCCGGTGCTGGACAATTGCACTGCCCTCTGTGGGACCCCGGGGTAATCCGTTATCAGGATTAAAGCTCTGGTCTAGCAATAAAGCAAATAGTTAGGCAGTGACATTACCACCATGCCATTCAGGGGATTCCTGGCATGTTAATTGTAATTACATCATTAATTGTATTTCATGAAGATGACCAACGAATGTTTACTCAGCAGGATTAAGATAGCAATCTCATCCGGAGATCCGGATCATTGACTGAC
The DNA here is from genome assembly GCF_011004845.1 of Esox lucius. Taxonomy (NCBI): domain Eukaryota; kingdom Metazoa; phylum Chordata; class Actinopteri; order Esociformes; family Esocidae; genus Esox; species Esox lucius. Next base: position 18,668,934 of record NC_047585.1, read on the forward strand.
AACTTCTGAAGTGTGAAAGCTGATAATAAAATCTGTTTTATTGTTTTATTGCATGGCGTATAGTTTACAGGAAAATCTATTGATTGTTTTGGCAGGTCAGCGGTCAGATCAGTGATGAATCAAAGACCAATGTGCTCCTATTGTTTAGATAATGTTTGGGAACAATATTTTTTGGCGGGCAAAGTTCTGAGAAATACTTGTTTTTAGTTTAAATGGCATTGAATTCACATTAAAATTATAGGTTTACTTAAGAGAATGTTAACAACACTGAATGTCTTGACAATGTATTCTGTAGCCTAGGTCATAGATCCTTTTACATTATGGTTCTTGGTTACCAAGCTCTTGTGTGTGTATAGATACAAACTTTATCAGTTAGAGATTTTATGTTTTCTCAACTAATTAAATGTATTAGGTGATTTTGAGTAAAATATATTACTTGTTTATATTGACACTTTTATTTATGCAGCTATCCTTCTATATTATGGATCCTATTTAGTATATGCATTTACATGCAGTATATTAATATGTGGGATTATCTTCTTCCAAATATGTTTTATTAGAAGCCTCAAAACACCTAAACATAATAAATGTAGGTTGGCTAGGAATTGTTTTTGGATTGCATTCAGTCTTCCCAGTGTCTCAACTGGGGGTTCGGCTCCATCAGAACCTCAAGATTCCAACAATTCCTGACTGCTGCAGACGTAATCTGTAAAGCAGTGTGCCATTTGGAATCTTGATACTTTCACAGATAGGGGTGTGTCAGGGAATACGTGATGGAGCTTAGTCATGGAGTAATGTAGTCTGTGTAAGATCTAAAATTGTACGAGACAGTGTCTAGACTTTTCCATCCAATCCTCCCAATCCAACAAAGGCGTTAACAGTCCAGTTCCTGATCTTATGGTGCTTTGACAGACGATTTGGAGGGTTGACTCTTTGACATACGTCATATAGATGTAATGCATCGTTTGCTTGATGTTTTGGCACATTTTTAAGCATCCATCAGACCTATAGGCCCCAGCATGGTTTGATTTACATAGTCTTTCATCTGCAGACACCCAAAGAAGTTATTTCTAGAGAGGTTATTTCAAAGGACACAGAAGAGCTTTGACTGGCCTGAGTGGGAGTGAACTGTGTATTGGAGAAATTACTAAGAGACCAGAGGTAACAGAACCAAGTGGTTGGGTGGGGATGTAGGTTTTGAGCATGGTCAAAATATTGGTAAGGACAGTTCCCCCTCGCATTTCCCCTCGCTGCTCTGTAGACGAACACTTAGGTCTTATATGGATGCAAGCCATTGGGGTGAGCGGAAGACCGGGGTAACACTGGAGATGTTTCAAGGTTTATTTATCAATTGCACCGAACACCACAGTGTCATCCTGTACAATGAAATTCTTATGACATGGCACCCGACAAACTACGTAGGTAAGATTTAAGAGGAAGAGTATATAAGCAAAAATATAGCTAGACAGAATATAATAATAAAATAAAGAAACAATATACATAACACTGTACACTAGCAGCAATTTAAAAAAGAGTACTGTAAACTAGCAGCAATTTGGGTAGTTTTTTGATAGAGCAGCAATCTGGGTAGTATTATTGAACATTTTGAGATGGTAAGTATTGCAGGGCATAAGAGCATCTGGAAAGTTTGTGTGTGATCTTTATGATCATGGATCAGTGTTACTGATCGAGGAGCCTTATGGCCTGAGGGAAAAAACTGTTTTTGAGTCTGGAAGTATGTGCTCCGATGCTCCGGTAGCATCTACCATACGGCAGCAGTGTGAACAGACCATAGCCTGGGTCTTTGATGATGTGCGTGCTTTCCTCAGGTATCGTGCATGGTAGATGCCTTGCATGGAGGGGAGATGGCTGATGAGCTGATGATGTGCTCTGCTGACTTTACCACTCTCTGGAGAAACTTGCGATCTGCAGCAGAGCAGCTGCCATACCAGGCAGTAATGCAGCCTGAGAGGATGCTTTCTGTGATGCACCTGTAGACGTTTGTGAGTGTTTTTGCAGTATAGTCGTTTTTGGGCAGTTTTCACTGCAGAGTTCGCTTGTCTGGACGAGGTGAGGTCATCCTTGATGAACAACAAGAAATTTTAATTCAGAGACTCTCTACACCACAGCTCCATCAATGTGTATGGGGGCATGACCCCCCCCTCTGCCGCTTCCTGAAGTCCATAATCATCTCTTTAGTCTTACAGATGTTGAGAGAGAGGTTGTTGTCCTGGCTCCATTGTAGCCAGGTTCCTTAACTTGTCTCTGTAAGCAGGCAGATTGTTGTTGGAGATGAGACCCAGGATGGTAGTGTTGTCCGCTAATTTGAGGATGATGTTGGAGCTGTGTGTGGCCACGCAGTCATGTGTGAACAGGGAATTTAGGAGGGGACTGAGTACGCAGCCCTGAGGGGCCCCAGTGTTTAGGGTCAGTGCAGAGGAGGTGAGGTTGCCCATAGTCACCGCCTTGGGTCTGCCTGTCAGGAAGTCCAGAGTCCAATTGTAGAGGGAGGTGTTAAGTCCCAGGATCCTAAGCTTAGGAACAAGCTTGGCGGGCACAATAGTGTTGAATGCTGAGCTTTAGTCCACGAACAGTATGTGTTGCCTTTATCCAGGTGGTAGAGGGCGGTGTGTGTCGTCAGGGCAATGGCACCAGCCGTAGATCTATTGGAGTGGTATGCAAATTGAAAGGGGTCCAAGGTGTCAGGAAGGGTGGAGCAGATATGAGTTTTGATCAGCTGCTCGAAGCACTTGATGATGGTGGAGGTCAGTGCTACAGAGCGGTAGTCGTTCAGGCAGGTGATGGAAGGTTTCTTCATTACTGGGATGATGGTGGTCTGTTTGAAGCAGGAGGGGACTACAGATAGGGACAGGGAGAGGTTGAATATAGAGGTTAAAACTCCCGCTAGTTGGTCAGCACACCCCCTGAGTACACGGCCCGGAACTTGAGGGTTGAACACCAGGCGGGTTCTGGATATGTCTCAGGGGCTCGATGGCTTAAGTGGGGACGGGTTCTGGATATGTCTCAGGGGCTCGATGGCTTAAGTGGGGACGGATTCTGGATATGTCTCAGGGGCTCGATGGCTTAAGTGGGGACGGATTCTGGATATGTCTCAGGGGCTCGATGGCTTAAGTGGGGACGGATTCTGGATATGTCTCAGGGGCTTGATGGCTTAAGTGGGGACGGATTCTGGATATGTCTCAGGGGCTCGATGGCTTAAGTGGGGACGGATTCTGGAAATGTCTCAGGGTCTCGATGGCTTAAGTGGGGACGGATTCTGCATATGTCTCAGGGGCTTGATGACTTAACTGGGGACCCTAGCCGACAGCGTACTTGTTGTGAAATACAATAATACCATTACTTTCAAACTGACTAAGTATATTCAGAGACAACTGCCCTCCATTCGTAAAGCTATCTCAGCAGGAGAGAAAAAAAGACATTGCTTTGTTCTCTACTGGACTCCTGCTGCAAGCCTTTTCCAAGCCCTTTGCCTTTGTAGTTGATGGGGAAGGTTATGCAACAGATCTGAATTCATTGAAAATGAAGAGATGAGCCAAAGGTATCCCAAGTCTGACCTTTAGAATGAGGTAATCATGATATTATCAGATGTTAGATTAGATCTGCTTGAGCCAGCAGTAGACAACCAGTCAACACTCTAACACCCTCTTCTTTTTTTCTCAAAATAGTCCCAGCTAGAAGATTTATTTGCATTAAGTCGAGTCATTTTATTTAATTTAACCATAATGGTGACAATCGATCACATTGAGACTAAGGTTTCTTTTATAAATGAGCCCAATAATTACAAAGACACACAATACATACAATAAGAAATAGAGTAGCATGGCAAACATGATCAAATAAAACAAACACATTCAATATAAAGGTATTCAATCAGCACACTGAATTGCCCTAGAGTAACTAATACAACAATTATAGGTGGTTGACTTTTACTGCTTTGGTGTGACATAAAGCATTGAGAATTTCAGTTATACATTGTCTATGGAAATTTCTAGGATAGTTCCACTAGCCACGTAATCCCCATGGTTCCTTTCAATGAGAGCCATTTGTGTTCTATGAATGCAATTTGCATCGTTAATCAAGATCTGTTCTTAATCAGCCACCCTCTCTTAATCAATATGCTTTAGTGCTTTACATCTTGGTGCTCTCTAACGATTTGAGACCCTGATGAGGGAACTATCTTTTATTGTGTTATAGAAACTAGTGATTTTTCTGGTAGGGAAGCCTCACTTTCACCTCTTAACCGTCTTTGTAACCCGGCATCAACCAGTTCATTACCACAGTTTTCCCCCTCCCCTAAGCCCCTGGATTTACATGCATCTGAATACAAATCAGGCTTCTATGTTCAAGTAGGGTTTAGCTGAATTTAGAAGAATGATTACTTTACACCATGTTATTGGGTTGGATCTTACAGTAATGTTTAATGCCTTTATGTGTAGGATTATTCAACAGATTCAGAATAGTATTATTATAGTATCAACACATTAAATTGTACTAGATGTCTGCCATGCAAACCAATTCCATTTAACTTAAAACATTTTATAGCCCTAGAATGTCAGGGATGATTCTTCCCCTGATATGTCTGTCCTCTCAAGCTTTGAGGTGAAATATAAAAATCTACATTTGCATGTGTGTTCTTTCCTTCCCACCTGCCTGGGTGACTGTCTCAGCGTGTTAACCCTGACCTTTCCACAGTGGCAGCCTCCACATTTAGAGGCCCTCTGGTAGTGTTTTAATTACTGTGTGGACGGAGTGTAGTGGATTAGTTCTGGAGGTACGTCTCAGCCTGGGGGAGGAGGGTTGTTATTCAGCCCAGAGTGGCTCCATTCCCTCTCATCCTCTTGAACGAGAAGAGGAGAAGGGGGGAGGATAACTGACTCCTGTTATTTGTTGGTATTCATGAGCAAATGCTATTTTTCTTTGCTTAACAGAAAGTGTTTATTCACAAAACACATACTGTGGTCTACATGGCTCATTATGTAAGCTTCTGAAAGGTTTAGGCCGAATATTTCCCTGATCGTCCTTTCTCTACATCTTTTGCAATGTTCCAGTGTGTTTTGGTTTGACTTGCTCACTATAGGGCTAGAGATGCATAATACATACTGTTTGTTGTTTATTACTGCCAGGGGCGTACTGGGGCCAGAAATCTAGCCGACACCATCCCTTTTTTTCTGTGACTCCCCCATAGTCAGCAGGAAAATGATGATCTTTGTACAAGAAAAACCAAATTCAACAGGCCCTTGGGCTAAAAGTACACCAGCCCATCTGGCATTTGCCCAAAATTCCAGATGGCCAGTCTATGCCTGATTACTAGGTATGGCAAAATCTGTACATTCCTGTCAAAAGGGGTTCCTAGAGAGCTGTATCTGTTAAACGAGTATGGGGCAAAACATCCCCTCCTCCATAAATGTCAGGGAGCCCATCCATTTAGTATAGGCACATTATCATCCTAGTCATTACTCACCATGAATAATCATCATCTGGAGCAGTTAGTCTGAATGACGCTGTTACATTTAAAGAGCTTATGGATTGGGACCATTTCAGTCCTCCTCACTGTTCTTACTTCCATGTGTTTTCCTTTCTCCCGCCCTCTCTCCTGAGTTACGGTCTGTGGCGTCTCACTTCATCCGTGAGTTATGGTGAAGTGTTTTTGACCTTGCGTTGCCACATTGCCTCCGTGTTCCCCAACATACATATCCCCGGTCACCATCGCTGGACAAGCTGAAAAACATGGTTACAATCAAAGTGATTTACGCCGTGCTGTGCCCAAGTCATATATTCCTCATAGCGACACGCATCTGCAGTATAGCGCCACTGTGTACGTCCGTAGGCAGTATCCATTTCTGTAGCCACAGGGTGAATATTTTCATAATTAAAAGGCTTCACTGTTAAGTTTCCTTTGGGCTCTGAGGTGGAACATCACAAAGGTCCCTGGCCACAGAAAATACTGTTTTCTCATTCAACCATGTTTCTTGTGTGTCTCTTCATGTTCCCATGCTCTTACTTTCATTAGGTTCTCCCACTTCCTGTCAAGCTGACTAGTGAATTTGTGGGTGTATGTTTTCTATATTGTGTATATACCCTGTGCTCTTGTTTGTCTGTCTGCCATGGTGTTCATCTGTAGTGTTAAGGACGTCTTCTGCTACAGCCTGAGGGAGGTGTATGGCGGAGGGGGTGGGGTGATGCTGATTGACAGCAGCCATAGGATGAGAAGGCATTTCCCATCCACAGCGTGATTATCTTAAATGGAGAAATTAAAGGATTACAAACCAGCCACGTAATCCAACTGTCAATCTCATGGCTCATTAGCAAGCATGGGATAGCCATGGGAGTGGGAGGGAGATAGAGAAAAAGAGGAAGTGAGAGAGAGAGTGAGAGAGAGTAAAGAGAAACTGACAAGAGTGGAGGCAAAGCAGAACTTGGAGGTTTAGTGGGTTTTCTGTGTGGGTTCTGAGAAAGTCTTATTTAGCTATTTTTTTCTCGGGCTTTGGCTTGGGAGAACGTCAACACAAGCTTGTCAATCACACAGCCAGCCTGTTTCATGGTATCTACTGTAGCAATTAAAATATGAAAACATTCCAATGATTACATCATTTAATAGAAGTTGCCTCAACAACTGTAATTTGCTTTTCAGTTATGAGTTTGTGATAGTAGTACAATAATGATACAAAACACTTTCTGAATGGTTCATACATCTACCTATAAAAAGCATAATTTATTTGCAGGAATATCACATGCAAGCCATTGTACCCTGATCAGGTGAGGCTCAATGCCTGCAGGTGCAAATATTGTCAGTTGTAGGAATTTTTATTAAAAGGTACACTAAATCAGGTGCTCAGTGACTGTACATGTTTGTGTTTGAAGCTAGAACAAGGTGCAGTACTTTAGAGTGGATGGATTGTTTTGCAACATCACAATAAGGCAATTAGCCTGTCCTGTGATTATTTTTCACTCCACCTTATTTTCTCTATGTAAAGAGTTGTCCATGTTTTAGGGTGACTGTTAACTAAATACATTAAAATGATGGCAAGGTATACACAAATTGATTTCCCAAGCCGTAGAGGAACAATGCTTACCTACTCCACATAAACTACACTACTGATTTCTCTCAAACTGCCACTCCAAATATGAGCAATTTACACATATAAGAGATTAATTTACTTGTTTTGCTGTACGCTATGTAAAATGTTAGAGCCTGTTGTCATAACCACTGGCTGTCTCAATGGGTGTTCTTCAAGGTACCATTCTTGGACCATCTTTATTCTCTGAATACATTGACATTGGTATCTGGTTGGATTGTTCAATCTCTTTTCAGACATTACCCCATTCCTGTCTAAAATTAAATCCAGATTATTATTATTTTTCGCAATAAAGGATCAATTACCCACATTGCAAAACATGCCCTTCTATAAAAAATGACCATCCTGACTGTGGTAAACTGGCCCTCGCTGCACAAGGTGCTAGACCCATCGGTCCTGGCATTAATCCCTTTTAGGCAAATCCCTCTTTACCTCAGCTTGCTCCTCAACATTAGCCTACCTAACAGAACGCTGAGCTCTGGTACATGCCTCACATTGCTCAACACCTCCTTCGGCTGTCATTCTTCTTAATTTCCCTGCTGCTCATGGTTCTCAAACTTTCAAACTCTTATTCAGACAAAATAAATCTGCTTGAGCTTCTACCTAATCACTGCACCTGCTAAGCTCTAGGGATGTGCATTGGATGTGATTTTATTATTCTAATAGTATTTAGATATTCACCTGTACATTTTTATTCTGAGCGATATACAAATGTTGTTTGTGTGAGAAAAGAACAATTGCTCAGATGGAGGAGAGAGAAAGAGAATCTAACGGTAGCTTTGCCGAACTTGGTTACAGAAATAGGAGACGAAGATGAATATTAGAGAATGGAGAAGATAAGAGAAGCTTGTTATATTTGCATGGAGAAGAGAAGCTTGTTAGAAAAGCTGGCCAGCTATATGCTATTTGCTTAACTTAATGTTTTCTGAACTTCCTAACCTCCTTCAAATTCAACAATGCGAACTTTACATAGCGTTTTATAGCCAAATAATTAATCTTTACTTTTACTTTTGAATCCTGTAAATGTATTCCATATTCCCGGGAATTAGTGATCTGTCATCAACTTGCTATCATTTCACATGTCCCCTTTTTGACTGGGCCACCAAAGCACCAGTGCGTCTTTGATTGACGAATGTAAACAACAAAAAGTAAAAGAGCAAATGACACATTAAAAACCTACTTCAAATGTTAAAACACTAAAGCTTTAAACATCATATATCATTTCTTTCAAACTTAATATATCATTGTACGTAAAAAGTCTACATTGGAATTTTTTTTGTATTTTGAATAAAGCATGTTTAGTTTTAATGTCTTTGCAAAAATTCACGCTCACAAAAGTATTTGAATAACTTAATTTTGAATATTGAAATAACTGCTAAGTGCCTGCTAAGCACCTTACCCAACTTTATGTAATGTCATATGTTAAGCCCATTTGCAGTGGGAAGAACAAGTATTTGATACACTGCCGATTTTGCAGGTTTTCCCACTTACCAAGCATGTACAAAGCAAAAATCCAGAAAATCACATTGTATGATTTGTAAGTAATTAATTTGCATTTTATTGCATGACATGAGTATTTCATACATCAGAAAAGCAGAACTTAATATTTGCTACAGAAACCTTTGTTTGCAATTTCAGAGATCATATGTTTCCTGTAGTTCTTGACCAGGTTTCCACACACTGCAGCAGGGATTTTGGCCCACTCCTCCATACAGACCTTCTCCAGATCCTTCAGGTTTCGGGGCTGTTGCTGGGCAATACGGTCTTTCAGCTCCCTCCAAAGATTTTCTATTGGGTTCAGGTCTGGAGACTGGCTAGGCCACTCCAGGACCTTGAGATGCTTCTTACGGAGCCACTCATTAGTTGCCCTGGCTGTGTGTTTCGGGTCGTTGTCATGCTGGAAGACCCAGCCAAGATCTCGCGAGACATGGCCCCATCCATCCTCCCCTTAATACGGTGCAGTCGTCCTGTCCCCTTTGCAGAAAAGCATCCCCAAAGAATGATGTTTCCACCTCCATGCTTCATGGTTGGGATGGTGTTCTTGGGGTTGTACTCATCCTTCTTCTTCCTCCAAACATGGCGAGTGGAGTTTAGACCAAAAAGCTCTATTTTTGTCTCATCAGACCACATGACCATCTCCCATTCCTCCTCTGGATCATCCAGATGGTCATTGGCAAACTTCAGACGGGCCTGGAAATGCGCTGGCTTGAGCAGGGGGACCTTGCTTGCGCTGCAAGATTTTAATCCATGACGGCGTAGTGTGTTACTAATGTTTTCTTTGAGACTGTGGTCCCAGCTCTCTTCAGGTCATTGACCAGGTCCTGCCATGTAGTTCTGGGCTGATCCGTCACCTTCCTCATGATCATTGATGCCTCATGAGGTGAGATCTTGCATGGAGCCCTAGACCGAGGGAGATTGACCGTCATCTTGAACTTCTTCCATTTTCTAATAATTGCGCCAACAGTTGTTGCCTTCTCACCAAGCTGCTTGCCTATTGTCCTGTAGCCCATCCCAGCCTTGTGCAGATCTACAATTTTATCCCTGATATCCTATCACAGCTGTCTGGTCTTGGCCATTGTGGCGAGGTTGGAGTTTGTTTGATTGAGTGTGTGGACAGGTGTCTTTTCTACAGGTAACGAGTTCAAACAGATGCAGTTAATACAGGTAATGAGTGGAGAACAGGAGGGCTTCTTAAAGAAAAACTGTGAGAGCCAGTTACTGGTTGATAGTGATCAAATACTTATGTCATGCAATAAAATGCAAATAAATTATTAAAAAAATTATACAATGTGATTTTCTGGATTTTTGTTTGTTTAGATTCCATCTCTCACAGTTGAAGTGTAACTATGATATAAATTACAGACCGCTACGTGCTTTTTAAGTAGGAAAACCTGCAAAATCGGCAGTGTATCAAATACTTCTTCTCCCCAAGTATTAACTCAATTGGTGTTATATGCTCCTCATCCTTCTGTAAATATGTATCACCTCATTTGGTTTATCTTATTTACCTCATAAATATACACTTTTATTCCGTACAATATGTATTTTAGATTTTTTAATTTGTGTTTGTTCAAATATACAGTATATTGGTTGCAAATCAGATCAGCCTTCATTTTGAAACTAATACTGCTCATCCCCTAGTGTGGTACTGAGCTTTAAGGCATTTTGGGTAAATAGTATGTCCTTAAAATTCTTTAAAAAAACCTTTTTAAGAAAGACAAAGAAAATGGCATCTCCCCCAGCTAAAGTTTTTTTATTTTAATTTGAATGAGTCCATTTGCTGTCAACTGGGATATTTTAAGGCTGTGTGTTATTTGGTCACATAGGCTGGGTGTGGAATGTGAGTGCTCACTGCTGGGAACCATTTCTTGGACTTCTCATCGCTCACCGATTCATTTGAATCTCTCTCCTACTGCTCTGAATTATTCATGAGCTCTGTTCTGCCCATTGATGTGTACAACTTGGGTTGGGCTTTTTGTATTCACCATATTAAATTCCAATTTGGATTTAGAGGAAACAAGTTGTTTTAGTCTTGTTATGATCACTTTACAATTTTTTTTTTTGCTGTTTCTTTCCAATATAACAGACATTTGTTTAGATTTGTACATGAATAATACTAAAGCACTCCAGGGACTTCATACAAATATATCCAATATATATATGGTGATTTTCCCCCCCAGACAACAATCAGGTGTATTTCAATAGGGAGCGGTAGTTTTTTCAGTTTGTGCTTCAGTAGCCTTTTGTTTCTGTATGCTGTTCTTGTACTTGACCCCACATTCTTTTCTGTCCCTTTCTTTCTATTTCACATCAAACTCAAGAATTTAGTCTTTTATTTCTTTTTCTGTCTTTCTTTCACTCCCTTTCTCACACTCTATATCTAGCTCTCATTCGCTTAATTGATTACATTACACATGCACAAACAAGCACTTTAGCTATTTTTGTAGGAATCCCTATAATTATTCCCATTGTAATCTAATATTTCCCCTAAAACCTAACTCCTAAACTTATCCATACCCTGAAACCTCCAGCCGAAGAAAAAATAAATCTCTATATATATAGTAATAGAGAGCGATGAAGAGATGTAGAGACACCCAGTATATAAAGAAGCAAAAATGCCCCTCTGTGCTTTGTGGTAGATTGCCAATATACCACGGCTAAGCATTGTTTCCAGGCACTCTGTGATAGCTATATATATGCACTTAGTCCTTGGTAGCTATACATTTGCTATTATAAAATGGTTACCAATGCAGTTAGTGCATTGTGTGTGATGTCACACCTGTAGTATACAGTCTCTTATAAACAGGGTGGTTTGTATGCTGATTGGCTGATAGCCAAGACACACAAAATAACATATTTGTATGTTTGGTTTAGGTATCATCATTCTATCACTGACTCTCACTCTCCCATGTTAAGCTATTTCCTTAACAAAATTTGAGCCAAACAAAACATTGCCAACTACAATGTATTTACTTGATAAACACCGATATGTAAAATCAAATCAGTGGTCCAATGTTAAATACTGTATTAGTTATACTGTGATAGCTTTGTCCTTCAGATGGACTTTTTCTGTTTGATCACTTGCTTGTTTACCACCACCATATTGTTGCACACAACCAGACAACACTGCTGCAGAATATGATGTGTTTGATTGTGTCTCTTATTCCCTGGTGAGTCTTGACATGTTTTCATTTGGTATGCATTCAGCCACCGCAAATACCCATGAGCGAATTCTAGCCACGGGCTAAGGCCAAACAGAAATCCCCTATAGAAGCATCATTACCATGCCAAAGATGCCCCCATTCTCACTCTGAAATACATATTTATCAGAAGTGCTGGAAGGTGGATTGGAACTTACTTTAATGTTCTTAGGCTTGACATTTGGCATTCACATCTTTCCTAAATCCTTTCAGTCGTTAGACGCACACACACACAGACACACACACAGACAGAAACGTTCCTCAGGTGCCGTAGCTACCCCATTTCAGAAGTATTGGAGAGGATCAAAACAACCCTTGACAATAGTGGCACGACACCACAGACACAGACTGAGAGCATCGATCACATCTTCAGAAGAATCACACACGTTTTCATTTTCCGCCTCAAACACTGCTTCAGTCTCTCTCTCTCTCTCTCCATCTTTCTCGGTCTCTGTCCCCACACTGTATATAACCATGTTTTTCCCAGATATAGGTAGGAGTTCAGGGAACCTGGGGGCCAACGTAGCGGAGACTGACACTGCTGGCTCTGTTTCTCAACCCAACAATAAGAGGGTAACAGGCAGAGAGTCTGAGTTTGTGTTGCCTCTGGGAATACAACCCTTCTTATTGCCAACAGCTATTTGGCCAGTGTAAAAACCCACAGGCAGTCATAGTATCCTTGTTTCATCATGATTACAACTAGTGAACCATAGGGCAATGCTGAAGAGAGGAATGGTTATTTTGTACTGTATTTGATAAGCTGAAATGGAGTGGGATTCTATGATATGTAGGCCTAACCTCTCTTCATATGATTAAATGTCAACAACATTTCAGTTTAGTGAAGCATGTTTTACGAAGCAGAACATAGAAGTGACATCTCTATATACTGGTGTTACAGAAGAGACAATGAGTAATTCACACTCCTAGTGCTCGTTTCTGTCGTAGTTTCTAGAGAGTTCTTGTGATTTGCAATGCATAAACTCTTATTTTCACTAGTGTGATCAGAGGGTTGTTAGTATTTCATTATGGAGACATTTGTTTATCTGGCTAGTTGAACAAGGCTTCCGGCCCTCAGGATTAAAGGCCTGTTATGTAGCATTCACCTGCTATGTCTATATTTAACTGCTCCTCCATGACACCTTAAGGGCTTTTGTGATGTTCTACTATGGCAATTCACAAATGGTTGTGTGTGATTCAGTAATTTGCATTGTTTAAATATTCTGTGATCACAGGCCATTGTGTTGGATTGCTATTTTTAATGGATGGGTCTTCGTGATAAGCCGGGCCCAGGGCTTCTACTCATTATTGTGGACCTGAAGAGGATCTTGGCAACCGCACAAATATCTCCAGATGCTTGCAGGCCTGTAGGTGCTGCTTTACTATGATTTGAGGAGGTGGGAATGTTCTCACATATCTGGGTGTGTTTGTGACCAAAATATTTCATATATCAGTGTTGTTTCTTGGACTATGCCACAGTTGCTGAAGTTGTGAGGTCAATACTCACAGGCCTCATTAAGGCTTTCTTTTGGCTGTATCTTTGGGAGCCTACACAGTAAATTCATGTGTTATGGAAAGGAAAGTGAACCAAATGGAAGTAAGGGAATTTATTCAGTCATTAACGATTTCCGCAAACCAGTGAAGATCATAGATATGCAAAAGCCGCAAGTCATAGAATCCATTAAACATAATCCATACGACAACTAATTCCAGCTAAATGACGTTTTAATAGCTGCTACATTGGGGGGTATCATCCAGGTGTCATCCAGATTGTCATACCGACCGTGTCTCATCCTGGGATATTTGCTATTACTGGCACTAAACAGGAGGAGGGATATTTTCATACTCCAATGAGCTTCTGTAATACAAAGGTTAGCAATAACAGGAAAATTCAAATGTGGGCATGGACATTTTTTAAATAGTCTTTGTCTTAAAAAAAATTGTGAGTATCTTAAACACGGTGGAATGATTTTGAAGCTGAAAGTAGACAACTTAGTGTGTCCATTTCAGCAACAACTAAGTGTTGAATTGTGATACATAGCTTTTGGCCCTGGTTTGGTCCTCTGGATACCACACCACACTATTATCCTGGCCTCTGGTCTTCTGCTAGCAGGTTGTGATCATGCCAGGTCATTATTTGACACTGTTTTTCTCTGGATTCAACAGTGTCTGTGGTGAAAAGGGTCCACAAACATGTAGCAGCCTCCCGAAGCCTTCATTCTACAGTATCATAACAGCTTCACTTTCAGCACAGTTAAACTTCGTGAAGTGCACTGACTGATTAATTTTGCCGATGTTTACTATTCTCTATGTACCCTTTCAATTGTTTTATGTTTATGCTACACTGTATATTTACAGTGTAGCATAAATTGCCTATGTATGTAGCATAAATTTACCCTATACTAAATTGCCTATGAATTTTTAAGTCCAAAGAAACCCACAGGCTATTTGCCGGAGAGCATTTGGTTTACAGCTGATATGTTCTGTAAGGCATTGACGGTCTTCCCTCCAGCTATACAGATGTTCTTCTCTAAGAGGCAACAGCTAGCTGGTGGTTATTCTTTTTCACTTGTGTTTCCTGCAATTCAAATTTCTTGCAATTTTAGAGAGATGCCCGGAATTTTACAGCTCATTTTCTAACTCTTAATTCTTCTAAGAGTTGCAGAAACAAATGACTGCAATTCTACAAATTTTGCCATGATTTCCCAATATTTGGGGATCTCTTGATACCAAACCACGGTCAGGTAAACCAAGAAAGATTTCAGCCAAAACTGCCAAAAGAATTGTTCGAAAGAAAAACCCACAGGTAACCTCAGGAGAAATACAGGCTGCTCTGGAAAAAGTCGGTGAGTCGAGTTGCCAGAAAGAAGCCTTTACTGTGCCAATGCCACAAAAAAGCCTGTTTACAATATGCCCAAAAACACCTCGACACGCCTCACAGCTTCTGGCACACTGTAATTTGGAGTGACGAGACCAAAATAGAGCTCATAAACAACTATTACAAAAGACTGCACACTGTCATTGATGCTAACGGGGGCAATACACAGTATAATGAACTAAGGGTATGCAGGCTTTTGAATAGGGGTCAGTTAATTTTTTTCTTTGTTGCCATGTTTTGTTTTATGATTGTGCCATTGTGTTATGACGTACTGTTGCATGTGAATCCCATAAGAAATAAAAGACATGTGTTTTTCCTGCTCACTCATTTTTTCTTAACAAATGGTACATATTTTACCTATTCCCCAAGGGTATGCAAAATTGTGAGCACAACTGTATGTCTTAATAGCAAGTTGAGACCCTGACTAATTTCCTAAGTGTGTTTATATGTATTTTTTTTTTTATTTCAAATTCCCCTTCTGTCTCTGTAAGACACCTGTTGGTTTGAGTATGTGTGCTTGTTTGCGTGTGTTCCCACAGATAATGCCAGTACCATGGCAACCAATGGTAAACACCTGTGTTGTCGGCAGAAGCCTCAATCTGTCCTGTTGACCTTTGTGACAATCTTTTTATCTTTCCCCAATGTAATTCTCTCTCACTGTATGTTCAATAGTCAATACAGCCCCCCCACAAACGCACACACACACACATGTGCACAAACATGTACACAGACATACCTTCGCAGGAGACAGTGAGTCAGAGGGCTGTTTTGGCCTGAATAGGAAAGATCATTTCATTTGTTGGTGTAATGCTATAAAGGAAGGCCTCATCAGGATAGGGTCACATGGATCACTGGCCTTGAGCTTTCCCTTTCTCTTCTCTCCCCTCCAAGCCCCTGGGCCCCATTCCATCCTCTGTTTTTATTTTGGTCCTTTTTTTCCTGGAAGACTTTTAGATCCAATTTACAGTCTTCTCCGGTCTCTCTCTCTCTGTGGATCTGGCAGCCTGTGGCTGTGTGTGAACTTCTTTTCACACTATGTAGACTTTATCTGGTGTTCAGTGTGCATGGGGAAAAGTGGGCTGCTATTCTTTTCTATCATGTTTTCATATTGGATTTGTACGTTCAAGTTATGAAATGAATCCTACCTATTGTAGCTCAAACCAATATAGCTCATTATAAACACACTCAAGGCTGAAAGCAAAGCAACACAGATAATTATGAAAACAAAAAGTCCTAACATCTTACTGGTGAATCTATAATTGCTTTTCTTGGATTTTTTTGATCTTTTTGGCATGGCAATTCCAGTTTTATGGATGTTTTATTTGCATTCAAATTCACAACACTATCTAACTGAATGGACTAATAAAATAGAAATCAAACATTGAATGTGTCTATAGTACCCCTTAAGGGAGTACTATATAATGGGATATGTCTATAGTACCCCTTAAGGGAGTACTCTTATTGGGATGGTGGCAATAGACAAACTTTTTGAAGGGACTAAATATTTTTGTCCCTTCAAAAGGATTACAATTTTGGATTAAAAATGCTTTGCTGAATGGAAAGCAAAGCTGTTGTTTTTTTATTCATAATTATTTTAGAGGGTAATTGACAAATGTTACATAGACATTCACATTTTGCAGGCGCATATTTTGTGTGGCTTTCATTTAAAGAAAATAAAAACGGTTGATAGACATTTCAACAAAGGTTGATAGACATTTGTATTATCTTTCTAAATAAAAATCATACTAGCTTGTGTGAGAAATATATTTCAACATATAGTTCAGAACATTATTTAAACTAGAACATAATTTTCAACACATAAACACTTGCTTCCATAGAAATCTAAAGAAAATATCCCAATTCAACAACACAACATGTGATTAATGCAAAAGCATCTAAAGATAAGATTATGATACATTATTGTCCATCACTTTTAAAACTGTTACAGATCTAATCAATATCACGCTGCTTCAAAAGGACTACTGAATATGTAAGAGAAACCTATTGTAGATTGTGAAAATATACATCACAGTTGACTTTACAAAAAAAGATTACATTTAAGCTAAAACAAAAATGTATCTGTTATTATTATCACACAAGCAAAACTAAGAACTCTTGAACTTCGCCTTTATTCCTTCCTTATTAACATGTCATCTTCATTACGTACTAAGGGGGACTGCTGTCATTTGAAAGCAGGCTCTAGAGATCATTCCAAGAGCTTTGAAAAGGGATTGACCATAATACCTTATTGGTTACTCCACATATTTCTACTATGGACAGAATTCATGAGGTTTTCATACAAATATAGACATTCACTCTAAAATATACATCTTTAGGATAATAAGGAATATTATTCGATGCTCATGTTGACCTTCATGTGGAATTGCCCATACATCATTTACTTATATTGCTCAGTATTTTTATGAGCATGTCAGTCTTAGACATTTTTCTCAAAATAGTAAACCTTGGGGAATCAAACCAGTCCTCTCACTGACTGCGGATAAGTTTACCTTTGTTTATCAATCTTAGACTAGACATCTTTATTTCAAGATTTTACGTGGAATTATTTCATTCTGGTATGTTCTTTATGTTATGAACATTTCACCAGCGGCAATAAATATCAGTTTTAGTTTATGACATTTTGCAGAATGAATCTGGTATGTGATATGATGAGGCTTTGTGTGTGTGTTTTGGCAGGAAAATGGCATGAATAAGATAGAAGAGGCCTGGCTCACTGCCAGCCTGTGAGACAATGACACACTGTAGATGAGGCACATTGTGTTCTGGATGATGTGCTGGTAACCCAGGCACATTGTGTTCTAGATGATGTTCTGGTATCCCAGGCACCTTGTGTTCTAGATGATGTGCTGGTATCCCAGGCACATTGTGTTCTAGATGATGTGCTGGTATCCCAGGCACATTGTGTTCTGGATGATGTTCTGGTATCCCAGGCACATTGTGTTCTGGATGATGTGCTTTGTATCCCTGGTACATTGTGTTCTAGATGATGTACTGGTATCCCAGGCACATTGTGTTCTGGATGATGTGCTGGTATCCCAGACACATTGTGTTCTAGACGATGTGCCTGTATCACTGGTACATTGTGCTCTAGATCAGTGGTTCCCAACCTGGGGTACTAGGAACCCTGGGGGTACTTGTCCTCTCCACTGGGGGTACTTGAAAACACTCATAGTGAAATTAACATGAGGGGATACTCCAAGCAGAGCAACATCTTTGAAAATTCTATTCAAATGGCATTTTTGGAAACAGGGAGCAAAAGGGATGGGGAAACAAGTAGCGGTCTTGCCTGCAAAGAACACTCATAAGCCTGTTCGTCATCTATTTGCATCTTATTTTAAAAAAATTAAATACATTTTTATGCGCAACTGCAGAAACAGTTGGTTATGTATTTGCTTTTCTACAATTACATACACATATGAATAGGCAGGTTCATCTTAATTTTTGATTTAGGCAGTTGATTTCATAAAATGCATTTTAATAATTTTTAACAATATTTCTAGACCATACAGTAAGTTGCAGTTAATTGATTGGTTGAATTACATTGTTTAAGAATGTGAAATGTCTAGAAATGCTTATTTTCAAAAAAAATGTTTTATTAACATTGTTTATTGAATATCAGATATAAAAAAGAATAAAGCAAAAATCTATACTATGGTGCCTGGTGAAGGATTTTTTTATACATTACCCCTTCCATCTAATGTATATCTAAAGTATGCACACACGTAAAGACTGAACTCAAGAAAAATCATATCAGATCTTTTTCTCAACTTTTAATTTACATTTTTTAACCTACAATATTTAAATGAAATGAATTAATAATTTATCTTAATAATAATTTAAATAACTGTCAATGCTTTGGTTTCATGTGTTCATATTCTATAAAGGGATGTAATTTTGTTCAGATTAAACTATTAACTTTTCAAATCATGTACAAGTGTAATTTTCCATCAACTGAAATCAGGTGTTTTTGATTAGATGAAATCAGCTGTTCCTGTAGGATTTCCTTGATGATTTATTGGTTGCTTTGTGTGGGGATAGCCATGGACCACTAAGGGCAAACTAAACATCAATGGATGTTAGAATTTTAAGGTACAGATCAGGAGACTCATATAATACCATTTCCAAGGGATTACATATTTAATGGAACTCTGTGAAGACTGTCATTAAGAAGTGGAGGGAAGATGGCACCAACAGGACATCGCTTTGAAATGGATCAAGGAGAAAGATCTCCAGGGTGGCTGCCAAAAAGCCAAAAGCAACCATAAAGGAGCTGCTGAAACTTCTGGCAGGAACTGGACTAGCTGAATTTCTAGTCCCAGTGTTTTCTGACCTGCCTGTTGGTCACCCCTCCTCTAGCCTATCGCTAATGTCTGATGATTTGGGATTGGACAACAACAGCGCCACAGCATGGCTTATGGTTTTTGTTCAATCCATTTCCATGTGGTTTGTTATTTATTGTTTTTTTGTAGCGTCTGCTTCATACATGAGGGTGAATGACATGACAAGGAGCATTGAGTTCTGACATAACTAATGAAAGTGCCACGAGGGAGCTGTGGATGTGATAAAACCTAGGGAATATGAGCTTTTGGTATCTGCCTTCCATCCACAAATGAATGGACCCTGGAGGGGTACTAAATGCACATTAAGTGTTATTACTGGGCTCAGTTATACAGGTGGTATCTGTAAATACTGCCACCTTCTCTATTCCATTATTATTTATGAGTTATATGTGCTGGGGAGCAGCTCTGGGCAGTAGGACTGCACGCCATTTGCACACAAATGCAGTTTTGTATTCTTTCCCTAAGCTCGTTTGATTGCACAGATGTCAACCCGAGGAGGCAAATATTTTTGTGTACTTAAACAGAATCTGTACTGAATGACAACGGATGTTGGGACTGTATTCGTCCAAATGTTACTTGAATAGAAACTCACAATCCCAGATATGTTTGCACTGCATTTCAGTTTTCATCAGACTTATCCAGAGAGACATACAGTTAGACTCAGATCTTTCACAAAATCTGACCGTCAAGGAGAAAGTTAAATTGAAAACTCTGCTTACAGCCTTGACCCCTATGTCAACGCTGTAAGCCAAGAAAAAGACTCAGAAATCCTGGTTTGAATGGAACACACATGACTAAAGCAATAAGAATATGTAACAAAGTGTCTCAGGTCAGAAACTGAACAGCACATTTGAGTGAGTTTCAGCTTCAGAGAACAAAGGGGCACAAGTCAAGGATGCCCTTCCCTTGAAGGTCCTACATCCACAGATGGGTTCACTTTGTCTTGAGCTGAACTAAACGGGTGTTAGACTGTTACCAACTAGAGACACATGTTTCACATGGGTTTTTCAGCTTTTCACAGCTTTGGTGCCGTACCCCTTTAACCTCTGACATTCTTCAGCGGTTGTGTAAACGTACAGGTTTTCCCATCCATCATTTACTGTAGTGCATCAAATCCAATGAAACCGTGGTGAAGTTGTTCAGTTTGTTGCTCAGCCTCCTGCCCTTAGTACGATCTCTGATGAATGCGAGGGTGCATACCAGCACCGGCTACCTCAGGGGATTTGTCTCAATGCTCGGAGATCCTGGATGGCCTTTGAAGTAGATGGGGAGGTTAAGTGCTGACAGGAGCATGTAATGTGTTCCTCAGGTTAGCAGAGAGGAGAAGGAAGGACACCTTAGCTGTGGGCTGGCAAAGTGAGGGTGAGGAGTGCTGCACTGCAGCGCTTCTGGAACATCGTTGTAGTGCTGACCCTGTTTAGATTTTATTGGTGAGCATTGAAAACGATAAATTTTCTTGACTTGTCTAATTCACCCCGTGTCAGTGGAAATATTAATTGCAGATTGCCATTCTAGGACAGTGCAGTGTTAATTCTGACACCGTTTCTTAGTCAATGACAAACTGACAAATCATGTAGAAACAGCCATTTTAGTGAAATTTCTTCAATTTTAGACTAATTTTGGTCAAAATCTAATGTATTCCCTCATTACCCTATAGGAAACAAATACCACTGACTGAATTAACACCCACCATAGTAAGCTCTTAGTGGGTAAAACTGTAAAAAAAAGTTTCAGCTTACCAGTCACTTTGGTGGGTAGTATACGGACATACGGTAACAGCTTTTTTTTATTGCAAAACAACATTGTGCTGCCAAATCTATATTTAGATATACAGAGATAAACCAGCTCAATAAACCAACCAATTAATGACTGGTATTTTGACAGTCCTCTAATCTCATAGCTACACCAGGCTTTATTTGCTCATGCAGAATTTATAGAAGGGAGACACTTGAACAAGACTAGGCTACATATATATTGTCAATTTACCTGATTGCACCATGAGCATGAGGTTCACAGTTGTGCTGCTTCTAATTGCCACAGAGGATAAATAACACCACTTCACTCAAAACCCTGTCTGTAGTTGTGCACCTAATGCCACAGATTTGCCAACATTTTATATAACGAAATAATAACGCACTGGATCACACTGAAAAGCTCTCTCTTTCCAAAAGCCTCATGTCCGGTATTATCAATGGGCCAGTGAGGGGGGGGGGGGGTCATCAGACATTGAGAAGTCAGTCAAGTGGGATACTGAATAAAAGAAAATACATACTGTAGGCTGCAATACCAAGGCTAAAATAGCTTGTCTGTGTTACAGTATATGTGAGGAAGAAAGGAACCCTAACCAATTTGCCATGAGAACTGTTGTCCAAAATTCAGAGTGCAGCGATTCCATTCTTTCCGTCCTAATTTTGGAGACGGATATTTGACATTACATTGTTAGATAATATCAGCTACTTAACATGATTCATTTGAGATATGCAAGTCTAAAACATCTAATGTTATGAAAATGTATTGCTGTTCATGATAGTTTTACCACAGGCTACATTTGAGCAGTGACTGTTTGTGTGTGTTTGTTCACTTGTGACATAAATGTCACCTTCCAGAGCCTGATGGCAGAATCTATGAAGGGCCTGGTCATGTAATCTTGATCTACTGATATAATATTAATATGGCTCCTCTCTAGTCATTAAATGACTTTTGTTATATTTAATCATTCAGTATGTTATTGATTCATCAGTCAGGCTCAGTGCATATACAGTTGTGGTCATAAGTCTGCATACCCTGGCAGAAATTGTGAAAATCTAGCATTATTTAAAATATGAAACATTTTATTTTATGATAGTGATCATATGAAGCCATTTATTATCACATAGTTGTATGGCTCCTTTTTAAATCATAATGATAATAGAAATCACCCAAATGGTCTTGATCAAAGGTTTACATACCCTTGAATGTTTGGCCTTGCTACAGAAACACAAGGTGACGCACACAGGTGAAAATGGCAATTAAAGGTGAATTTCCCACACCTGTGGCTATTTAAATTGCAATTAGTGTCTGTGTATAAATAGTCAATGAGTTTGTTAGCTCTCATGAGGATGCACTGAGCAGGCTAGATACTGAGCCATGGGGAGCAGAAAAGAATGGTCAAAGGACCTGCGTAACAAGGTAATGATACTTTATAAAGATGGGAAAGGATATAAAAAGTTATCCAAAGCCTTGCAAATGCCAGTCAGTACTGTTCAATCACTTATTATGAAGTGGAAAATTCGGGGATCTCTTGATACCAAGCCAAGGTCAGGTAGACCAGGAAAGATTTCAGCCAAAACTGCCAGGTGAATTGTTTCGGGATACAAAGAAAAACTCACAGGTTACCTCAGGAGAAATATAGGCTGCTCTGGAAAAAGACGCTGTAGTTGTTTCAAGGAGCACGATACGATGATACTTGAACAAAAATGAGCTGCATGGTTGCCAGAAAGAAGCCTTTACTGCGCCAATGCCACAAAATGCCTGGTTACAATATGCCCGACAACACATTGACACATCTCACAACTTTTGGCACACTGTAATTTGGAGTGAAGAGACCAAAATAGAGCTTTACGGTCACAACCATAAGCACAACCATGTCTGCCGGACCTACACCTAAAATGGAGTTTGAAATAAATGTTAATAATAGTGTGATAGAGAGGATGAAGACAACATTGAAAGGGATTTAACAAAAATGCTATGCAAAGGGTCTCGTAGCCTAAATAATTATCACTATTGATAACGGGTTGTAAAGCAGGTACCTGAGCGCTTACAACACTTTTTATATATTCAATGTTCTGCTCATGCCATTTTGTAGGCTGAGCACTCAGGAGGCTTTTGAATTACTTAGAAATATTTTTGGCCAGAGCACCGATGACGCAGCCCACTATGTGTGTTCAACCTGACCTGGATGCTTTTACACAGAGCTGAGATAGGGGCCAGAGGCAAGCTCATCCACCTCTGAAAGTGTTTCCGAGAAGTCTGATTACTGATCATTCCAATCACTGAACACATTGAGCAACACTGTAAATCTACGTGCTTATTGGACGATTTCTTGTCAACTAACAGGAAATTGTTTCCAGATGGTCCTGTGGGTCCTTTTGACATGGTATTTTGAGTTTATGGACCTGAAGACCCTTTTTCTGCATTCACAAACATTGCTTCAAGAGGGTGAAGTAAACTTACATTGAATCATGAGATCAGCTTGACCAGACTGGTCTTAGGGCACACCATCCCGACCACAGCTCCCTACCAAAATCCTCTCTATTTAAGTCTTACTCTGCACACCTGTCATGTGCAGTGGTAGCAGGACAAAGGCTCAGCTGTATTTAAACAAATGTAATTCATTTGAAAGGCTCACAATAACCATGGACAATGCAACATCCAACAATGACAGACACCAAGGCTCTGGCCTGGGGAACTTAAATAATGACTTAACAAGGGGTTAACGATGCACAGGAGAAACCACCATTGCATCTAACGGACAGTTTTTACTCTAACGTTACATAACATAATATATCTTATTACCAATACAGCTGTCAAAGATTTACTTAAAATAATTGACATAAACCTGAATTTGCAAGATATAACTATTTATTCTAAGTATATTAGTTTAGCGGAAGCCATTAGGTCACAAAATGTGTTTTTGTGACAAGGCAATTTTCTTTAAAAGACCTGGGGGACCCTAACTGAATTTCTGTCTAGCACTCAAGTTGATGGTGTTCCCTAGACCAGTGGTTCCCTACCTTTTTTCATTAATGTGCCACCAACTGAATTTTGCTCTGCCTGGAATACCCCTGAAATACCCCCTCATGTTCATTATTACCAGTAAGCCTATGGTCTCATGGACCTTCTCAAGTATCCTCTGTGAATAAGCCAAGTACCCCTGATTGGGAACCACTGCCCTTGACAATGTACTTTCCCCAAGCCCTATGTCGTTCAGTATGGGAATGGCCTATAGTGGTGGATTCATAAGAGCCTGATGGACACAGAAAACCCTCTGCCACAGCTACGCACAGAGCTATTTATAACATGGTGATGACGTCACACTGTCTTCACCAGCAGTATACGGTGATGCCTTAGTCAATCCACCAAAACCACAATACAGTGAGAAAGTGACCACGTATACTTTATTAGGTCAAGCATTTTTGGCTCTAAAATCAATGGTGGTGGTTTCAAGCTGAGTAGCAATAATGTATTACAAAAAGAATGTATTACAAATTATTGTGTCTCTGTGTTTGGACTATTCTTTTGTACATGCTAATTATCTGGATAGCATAGCAAGGTGGAAATAACAGAACAAATAGAATTAATCAAACATGCCAAAATTATTAACAACCAGCCGGTTTGGCTAATAACTTAAACAACAACTGTCTTTTGCCTGGACTATATTGTGGAAGCATGTAAATATACAGTTTACTAATCCACATATATTTTCAATGGCAATATGTAATTCTTAAAAAAAAAAATCATGGGACCCCTCTTGGCTTATTGTGTAATAACTCCAGACTGGGGCTATTCCTCAGAATGTTAGAGCTATTACAGTATCTATATTCATAGGCTGTACTGAAATATGAAATGATCAATGGAGTCTACTGTATGGACATTTATCGTTCTGGCAAAAAGAAGTCAGATTGCTAAGCTTTATTTCAAATAGATAACGAAGTGCTTTCTTTGGTGCAACACTGCCACTGGTCACTGGTCAACAATGACATGCAAATGTTTGTTTCTGAAGCCCAGACACAATGCTATTGAACTATTTATTGCCATGCCAAAGACCTATGTCAGAAACCAAGTTAAATACTAAAAGTTCTAATGCTAACTATGTATACATTACTTATGTAGTGCAAACGTAAGGATCTGTTTCCCCATCCACCCTCGCCTCTCCCGAGAACCACTGTGGTAGTTGAGGGAGTGAGGAGATGGGAAGGGGTTGTTCCCACGTGCCTCCACACTTATCACATGGCTCTACTCCTCAGTGCTCAGCAGGGGCTAACTAGGCCACTGCTGCTCCTTTGATGGGATGCTGTCGATAGGACGAGAGGGGAGGGACGATTTCAGTAAAGTTAACTTACTCCGTCAACAGAACAGTGCCCTGCGTCTCCCCTCGCCCTGCAAACTCTCTCCCTCCTGCCTCTTTCTCTCGATCGGTTCTCTGTCTGTCTCGCTCAATGTATCACGTTTCTCTTTTCTCTCTCACTGTCTGCCTCTTTCTCTCGGACTCTCCGGTTGTTCCCCCTCCCTCTTGCTTCGTGGCATGGTCTCGCATCTAGGCTTTAGAGGACCTCCACGCTTGGTTTCTGCCTGTTAGTTTTATTTGTTTGATTGAACGGAGGCCACAGCAGACCGTGTTGACAGCCCTCTCCATCATGCTTGGGCCTGTGATTGATCTTAGATGGGCTCACTTGGCTTGTTTTAGCTTCAAGGAGGCTCACACGAACACGCTTGGTTTGAGTTCACGGGTCAGGCCCGGCCCATGACAACATTTAGTCTTCCCCCATTTATTCCTCATGTTGAACTATAATAGAGTATATTTTCAGCACTTGCTTGGATTAGCACACATACATTTGAAGCTCTCTTATCCATACGTGTTTAGATTAGCTGCGATCAGCCAGTTATCGTGACTGCTGCGGCCTTTGGCGGGAACTCTGTTCCTGACGTCCAACCCAGTCATTTAGGCTGGGCCTGTCAGGACTATCCAGTACCAGGATAGAAGAATGGCAGGCACATTGGATCTAGCATCCAACCTCAGTTACTCATGTCCTGTAGCACTCAAAACGTATTCAAATGAGTATGTCATATCGTTACACAAAATATGAATAAATATTAATGAACATTATTATATTAGTATTTATTTCTTTTTTATTAGGGTTTAAATGGTAAAATCCAAACACTGTGTGCATAGTGCCATTTGACGTTCCAAATGAACGGTTCTACAAAGAACATAGTCCACCTCTTAAGAGGATGTTGATAGACTTCTGTTACAACGAAAATCCTACTGGATATTCGGATTGGAAAATATCTCTCCAAAATGAATAAGGAGAGCTTTTCCCTAAGCTGAGTTCCATCTTATTTATGTATTTATGCCAACAACTATTGGCCACTGTATAGCAAACATTTTATCTACCGGATTTGAATGGCTATTGTATATAGTTATACTATTCATAAAGTATATGTTTTGTGTTACATCTTTCAACCTGATTATGCACAGAGTGCCTTACTTGTTTTTTTTTTCTCTATTTAAATATGGGTGGGGCTTTCTGTAAAATGACAAAGATCCCTGGAGGATTGAAACATTGTCTGTTTGTGAATAAAGCGTATGCAGTGGAGGTTATGAATTGACTCTATTTTATTCATACAGCTAGAAATTCTAACTTATTTTATTCCTAGTCTAAAAAGGTACTTCTTAAATATCCACTAAGTAATGTCACACTGGAGTAGCCCTAAAGAACAAGCTGGAAACCCTTTAACAAAAAGGTCCATTATTTATAATCCACATAATCATTTGTATTATTTGTCTTCTTTTCCAGCTCTGTGAACCTGGATCATATTAAGATCCAAGATCCAGGTGTTATATTGGGCCGTGTCCTGCCAGATACCAGACTCTAACGATCCAAAGGGGAACCAAGCAGATCAGAAACGTACATTTACTAATGTACGTTTTAAATAATCTAAGGGCATATTGTTGGCCTCATTTTATTTCAAGCCAATAAACTGAGCCAACAAACATGAGTAATCAAAATTTATAAAACACGTTTAGTGCTATTCAGTTGCTCAGCTTGTCACATTCTATACAAAAACAATTCCTCTTGAAGGGTTTTCAGGTCAAAGCAGCTGCACATTCGCTGAACAGTGCATATTTCTAAAATACATTCTTCAAAGTGGTTGATGGTCACTAGAAAGAGGAACTTCCTAGTGATGCTAACAAGATTATGTTTACAGTATGTTGTGTGGAATCCAGCCAAGGATTAGCCCACTGTGAGAGGCAGACTGTAACACATATTGTGGGCTATTGAACCTTCTGTTCTCTGGTTAAGGTCCTCATTAGAAACTCAACAGTATGTAAACAAATATACGAATATGCTAATTAACTAATAACTAATATACTGATTAACATATAACTAATATACTACCAGAGGTACAGGAACTGAACCAGGCACTGTTACGGAGATGCAGCGAGCATCTGCCCAAATCAAAGACTGGTTTAGAGTGAAATCCAACAATCATAATAGATTAGAGAATGAAAATTCACTATTTAGTTTTTCATTTGAATTTGGCTGAAGACTGAATTTGGCCAGCTGTACTTAATGCATTTCTTACACCTGTTTGTATGTAGCGAAGCACAACTTCTGTTGTCAAACGCATTAATCTTGGGGGAGCGCAGGTGTAAAATGACCGGCCTATTGTAGAAATGGGTCTGCAGTTGCTCACACTGCTCCATGTGCTTGATAATATGGAACAATATGTTATTGGTTTTATATCTGGAGGCCGAAATTACATTTTAGAGGGGTGCCAGGCAGTATTTGTTTTTATTTTTAGTTGTTTACTGGTTACCTGGCTTATTCAAGCCTGGCCAAAATACCACACAGCATTTTTAACATTTAGCTTTTGAAAGTTGGCTAGAAATGTACACTTTTGTAGGATCCAATAACTCTTTGCTGACCATCTATAAGCTATGCATGTATTATTAACTCACTAAACTAGAATATGAATAAGTAGACACACGCAGCTTATCACTTTTATTTAACTCATCTCCCCACTAGTAACTGACAGAGCAGTAGATTCCTCTACCAGTGCACTCTGCCTATTATAAAATGTCAGACTGTCTTGCACAGTTAGTTGTATTTTGTTATGTTTCATTGTACCGGGCTTATTGCCGCCCCTAGCCTTTTGGTGACTCTAAGGGAGATCTGGTTGAAATGTAAG
The DNA here is from genome assembly GCF_011004845.1 of Esox lucius. Taxonomy (NCBI): domain Eukaryota; kingdom Metazoa; phylum Chordata; class Actinopteri; order Esociformes; family Esocidae; genus Esox; species Esox lucius. Next base: position 18,696,919 of record NC_047585.1, read on the forward strand.
TCTCTTGACAGACGTATCATTCCTAGTTAGTAAAAAAGTTTGAGCTGCCTCTTTTCTCATGTTTTTGAGCACTAACCAGAGGTGTCCATGAAGCAGCTGCCCGCGTTTTCTGCTGCAGGCCAATGGATCATGTGGGGAATTTAGAGCCATGTTTTGCTAGCTAATGTTAGCAAATGACATGCTAGAAAATCCAGTCCTCAGATGGCATAATATAACTTTGTATGACATTATTGTTTTACAGGAATGGTGTTAATGCACATTTACATATTGTCTTTGTGTACATCAATCTCAAAACATAGATACCATGTTTGCATTTTCACACCTGTCCTTCCGCTACCTTAAGCATACCCGACCGGTCTTCATGGCATGTTGTCTGCTTATTGGAACAAGCGTGCTCTGAGGGGACTAACGTTATGTTGACCCTATTGAAACTAACTAGAACACTGTAGCAAAAATACTGTGCAGTGCACAAGCTTGTATCTCTTTCTGCGCGCCAGTCCTGAGGGAGATGTGCATAGCTTAGAGGGAACATAGGACAGTATGTAAGCTACGGTATTTGTCTCATGGTTGGTGCTTGGGGAGGCAGGGATAGATTTAGGATCCGATACACCCTGCGTGTTGTGAGGGAGTGCGTGACACCATCAAAGGGATGTGAATGGCTAGTCTTCAGCTGTCTGAGGGCTGTTGATGCTGCTGGTTACTGGTCCCTCCTCATACACTCTAGGCTGTCTATTTGTCTGTACTGGTCCCCTCTAGCCTCCATCTAGATATGTTTGGAATAGAAATATGCAGTAAAAGTAGGCTAATAGATTCAAATTAGTCAATGTCTCCTAGTTGTGCGTAATAACAGTTTGCGTTATGCTACTTTGGTACTGTACCATTTCACTCTCTAAATAGTGTGGGATATTTAGGTTTCCTTATTTAGTAATTTCATCATCTTTGAGCAGTCCTAAATTAACTGGGAAATATGGCAGTTAAGCCACGCTGGGTGTATATTAAGGCTTAACTGGCACGCTTTGCTACAAATGCAACAGTAATGTTGATGCTGTCTGTCTCTCATATTGACCTCTTGCTCAGCTGGAATCATCACATCAGCAAACTATTGCAATGTGTGGAATCTCAATTACACTGTGCAGAGACACAGCATGTCCTGGAGAACTGCACCTCTAAATCATTACACTTTAATTGGATTTGAGATGTACTCTTTCTCTGGGTTATTTGCTGAAACAACGAAATCACTTCTCATCCGCCTGAGAATTTTTTGCGAGCGAGTGAGTGAGAAAGTGAATGGAATTCCAGAGCCGCTTGTCCTCCCCTTGGAACGTTAATGAGTGAGCGAATTCGCCTGTCACTCTGGAACACAACAATAGCCGCTCCCAGACGAGCTCTGAGCAGGAGGCCTTCAATTTGCCTCCTCTCCTGTGGAGCTTGGCGTTCGGCGGAGCATTCCTTATTCAGCGAAAGCATTCACAGCTAAACTATGTACGGGACCATCTGCTCCATCTTTTCTGACTTCCCCCGCCACAAATCAGATGATTATCAACTGGAGTCTGCTGCTCGTCTTCACTTCAGGGACTCAACCATGCATCTCTGGACGCTACAAAATGTCAACCATTCGAATGGAGAAAGTTTCTGAGTAGTTCTACTGATCCCCAGCTGCTTCCAACCTTATGTTGCCTCCTGGTTGGCAACCAAGTACTGCTAAGCAATTAGTGCTGTTTGAGGTTGGTTCAGTTTCGGTTTGATAATTATAAAATTATTGCGGTTTTTGATGTTTTCAATATTTTACATTACATTTATTATTAAATAATGACATAAAAAGGATTTGTGGTGTTGGCTGTGTTCCCTGCCAAGTGCTTGGTTTTGCATACTGCAGTTTCCCTTTCTGCCTTCTCAGAGAAATCCCATGGGGCTGGCAGGCCTCTTTCTTCTAACTATCCTCCGACCTGAACACCTGTCTCTGCTTCCTCAGCCATCACCTGCCTTCCCTGACTGCCACTGGGGTGACTGCTGTAACAACAAAGAATAAAACATGCAGGTGCAAAAGAACTAGACGAATCCAATGATAAAAACCCAGATTTTTGTAGTATTAACAAAGTGGGATAACCCGGAGGTCTGTAGCATTAACACAGTGGGACAACCCGGAGGTCTGTAATATTAACACAGTGGGACTACCCAGAGGTCTGTAGTATTAACACAGTGGGACAACCCGGAGGTCTGTAATATTAACACAGTGGGACAACCCGGAGGTCTGTAGCATTAACACAGTGGGACAACCCGGAGGTCTGTAGCATTAACACAGTGGGACAACCTGGAGGTCTGTAGTATTACCACAGTGGGAGAACCTAATAGTAAAACACAGTAGTCTGTAGCATTAACACATTAGTAAAACACAGTAGTCTGTAGCATTAACACAATAGTAAAACACAGTAGTCTGTAGCATTAACACAATAGTAAAACACAGTAGTCTGTAGCACTAACACAATGGCCAGTGCATCCTTGGGACTCATTGTGTTCATCAAATATTTCAGTTTTATATTACAATGTTTTCAAATTATGACTTTATCATTTTTTATAAAATCCGGTCTTCATTATGTAATCCCTTCTCAGTAGCAGTCTGTCAGCCACTGCTAATCAAGCATGTAATGTTGTCTCTGTCAGTTCTCCCCATGTCTGGTAGTAGTAGCTACCAAGTACACCCTCTAGAAAGCTGTCTTTCTTGTTACATAGTTGGACATTAATATTTGATCTAAATTCCAACCACGTTCACTGATAAACGTAACCCCATTTAACCAATCACACAAAGAATGTTTTACTTTGAAACCATTTATGCAATTAAAATAAACAGAAATGCAATTTCATAGTGCAGAAAAATTAAGTACACAGCTGGTGTTGCCCCAATTTGGCAGAAATAACTTCTTGTAGCAGTTTCTTGTAACTATACATCATTCTCTTATATCGACTGGGAGGAATTTGAGCCAACTCTTTTTTTTACAATGCTGCTTCAACTGTGTCATTTTCAAGGGCTTTCTTGCATGCACAGCCCACTTCAAATCCCCACACATGTATTTTTAGTTGTCAGCAAACAGGCCTTTGGTATCCAGTAATAGGCTATGTGCTTTGTGTGTGAGTTTGTAAAGACATGGCATTATTTTATTTAGATATATGGTTGACATGACAGAAAGGCATGCAGATCGTAAAATGTTTGCTTGAGTGTATAGATTTCTTAAGCGCTAATATTGTGGGTGTTTGGGAGGGACCTTGCATTCATTTAGGCTCCAGAGAAATACATTAAAATGGAGAAATGGCTTCTGACAATAGCCCTAGTAAAAGGTGTTGTTTTGGGTGGTGTGTCTGGAATTTTGAAAGCTGCTGGTGAATTCATGTGGGCAGTCAATCATGTAGTTTTAAACAAATAGTCACGAATAGTTTTACATGTTGGTCCCAGCGCTTAGCCAAGCTGTCTGTATGAACAGGTAGAGATGTGACCCCTCGACTCAAATCTTTCACATAAAGCGTATATGGCATATTTCACAATCCCCTACGCTTGTATGTTTATTTTCATATTTTCTGTCTTCCATTACGGTATATGTGTGGAGATGTATATGGCCTTACTGCGTTACCTGAGCTGTTGCTCTGCTATGCGTTCCGTGAATGAGTGAAGGGCACACTTCCACCAACCGTCCAACACTAAGTCGCTGAGGTTTAGGCACACAGGACACATCCAGCAACGTGACATAATTGGCCCAGACAGTGACATTATTGTTGTTGAATCAAGGCGAGCTTTCGCTTTGGCGTCGGTCCAGCTGGTCCGGTTTAACGCGCTGGCTAGGCCTGCTACCACGCGGCTGTCTAGCTAGTCGACTAACGTCAACTAAGAGAGGATGTGATGAGGACAGGGCTGCTGACATGATGAGGTGTACTTTGGATTATTTACCCATTCAAATGTACTGGCTATTGCAAGCTACTTACTGTCAAACCAGCATGCCCACCCATGTTGTGACTTAGAGATAAATTATGTACAATGAGAGGTTTGTAAAGTGCCTACTTCAGGCAACCATAGAACTAGTCCAAACATAATTGTGTCTATTCTGTGTAGCATAATAACAAACGCTTTATATATTGAATGAAGACAGATGAAAATAACTCCATTGAAGGCTAATATTGGCCAATTATATCGACCAGCCAATTCATTGGTCAGACTGCTTCCATCGTCATGTTCTCTCTGGCAGGTTACGGGCAATAACTCTGCCAAGTCTGCCCACATACTGTATCTCATTGTATTCAGTCCCTGAAAGTAAAACCCCCTCCATAGCTACAAGGACAGAGCCCAGCCTGAGCCAGAGCCCGGTTTCCTTCGCTCTGAACTATGACCTATGAGAAAATATGTGGTGAACAACGCAGCTCTATGGGCTGCCTGTCTGCTTTCAGAGGAGAATCATGTCAGTGTCTGCATTTATCTGGTCCCTCTCTCACTCTCTGTCCGTCGCTTACTCCCTCTAGCTTACTCTCACCCCATTGTTCTTGGCTAAAACAGTCATCTGAATAACGTCTCTTTGCAAATGTGAAATACTTCTCCTTTGAGTTCTCAGTGAAATAATGCATTTTCTGTAAAGGGATGTTCTGCTGGGTACTCTATGCTCATCGCCCAGTGAAGAAAACTATGCCTCTTCACAACTGCACACCCATTGTCCACCATGTCCCCAGTGGATTGTATGAAGTTCCCCCACCCTAATCCCATTTACAGCCTTTTAGTGCTCCTTTAGAGAAGCGTTGAGGCTACTGTTTGGCATGGAGATGAGATCAGTGGACTGTCAGAAACAGACTATGAATTATCCTACCAATAATACTTCATACTATAAATGCTGTAGTATAACTACAGTACATTTATATACAATGGTGTGCCATATTTTTATACTTTTCTATACATTCTATATTATGCTTTACTTTTAATGCCCTAGCGTCACTATATGTATATACTATAGTATGCTATACTCTAAATACTCCAGTGGTACAATATTTATATTCAAGGGGATGTGCTATATGGCCAGTATATCACTGCTAAGAGATGTTGTTAGGCATGACGCTTTGCAGAGTGCCTGGACACACTGCTTAGCCTTAGCAATTAGAGCAGTTGAGGGCTGTGAGGTCATATCCATAGTATATGGTGTGATATACTGTACCATGGCTTTTATCCAGTCAGCATTCAGGATTCAAAGCACCTGGTTTATAAACTATGGTATACAATTGTTTAAATAGTCTATTTCTATATTTATATCCTTTGGTGTACTCTTAATATTCTAGTATTATTGTACAGTCAGGTGAAAATGTTATTTATTTTACATATTGGAATTTTTTATCTTCAATCCAATGCTACTGACAGTTAATTTAACAAATAACTCAAAAGATTATACCTTGCAATCTTTTATTCATTAGAAATCAACAGAAATGAAATTTATTGGAAGAAAAAAGTACACCCTTATCTTCCCTAACTCTAACCCTAGCTGGCGTTGCCCCATTTGGCTACAATAACTTAATGCACCCGTTTCCTGTAGCTGTCTATCAGTCCCTTACATCGACTGGGAGGAACTTCTGCCCACTCGTCTTTACAGTACTACTACGACTGTGTCATATTCGAGGGATTTCTTGCAAGCACAGCCCTCTTCATGTCCTCCAGCTTTTCAACAGGATTGAGATCTAGGCTTTGACTCTGCCATTCCATAAGATTCCATATCTTGTTTTTGAGACAGATTTAGCCTGCCGTTCTTAGAGATTTCTTAGAGCATCTATCTGTCACCTCATGGGCTGAATTTGGTAGGCTGACCTGTGTTATGTAGATTGCCAATGGTCTGGAATGACCTGTTGGACAGTGATTTTTTTGATCAATTGGTGGACCTAATTCTAATCATACCCATTTATGTTATGGTGAAGGTAGGTGTGGTCTAAGAGTTTGTTTGGTCAGTTGAGCTCCACAAGATAGCCAAGAGTTGAAGTAAAATGTATTCTCGAATTCATTGTTGAGTAGTGCATTATTGTAGTGTTCACAGTAGGCTAGGTTTTGTCACTGCTATCTCAAGTTGTTTTAAAGAGAGGATTTTTCAAGATGAGGAAAAATGCAAATTGAATACATAATTAATAATGCATTCTAAATAATTGATTATTAATTGATTATCAAAATAGTTGTTGGTTGCAGCCATACTTCTTTCCACCACCACTGTCTCCATCTACTTGAGATAAGCAAAATGCTGCAACAATACCGCACATCACAACAAAAAGCATACAGGGATTTTCCATCAAATTAATTATCAGCGTTTACAGCCCTTTCCCGGTCCAGCTCTCTCACAGCTGTCAGATTGGATTGTGCCGAGAGGTGAGCTGAAGGGATAGAGGGATTAGTCTGTTTGGCATGGAACAAGACGGCATGAAAAGAGGGATGACCATCCCCTGAAAAGAGGAGTGTTTAGAGATATGTCACGAACAGCAAAGGAAATTAAACAATATTCAGGCCCCGTTTCGTGCAGGCCCCTTTTTCAGAGAGCGCTACATTGAAAGCCCTGGTTGCTCCTATTGTGTGTGCCACTGTGGCAGTTTACTTGATAACAGGAGATCTGTCTCTTCAGGTAAGGCTTTGTGTGGAAGCTCATGGCAGCTTATAACTAGGCTGTCTACCAATACCTGCAGAAGGGATTGAGATGGAAAAGGTAGAGTTCCTGAGCCATGAGGGGCATTTGCACTGTGATTATTTGCTACCGCTCTTACTCTTTCAACAGATTGGTGTGTGTGTGTGTGTGTGTGTGTGTGTGTGTGTGCCTGTGGGATTGGGGATGTGTTCTATGTGGATGAAAATTTCAAAAAAATATAAAACCCCACAAATAGTCCCAGACAAATTTAAAATTTTTGGTTTAGGGGTTAGGTTTAGGGTAATACTTTTAGGCAAATTTAGCAAATGTTTTGGTTTAGGCATTACTGGTTAGGGTTCAGTGTTACAGGTAGGTTATTTTTAGGCTTGAAGTTTAATTTATAAAGGTTATGAGGTCAGGTTGGGTCAGGTTTGGGGATAGGAAACATGGGTTTCTGGTTCTGACAAGGATAATTATACCAACATGTTTGTAGGTAATTGTGCCACAGTGCAATTTGTAGGGGATTTCCATTCGTGAACAGTTGATTGTAAATAGGTAATTAAAAGCTGCTTGTGTTTATAATTAGCCTGCAGCACTGCCATTTGAATGATCTCTTCAACAGGAGAGAGGGGATGGGAAAATTAGGTTTTTGTTGCTAAGTTAGAATCTGAACAGGAAATTGAATTCTCTTTTGGCTAATCCCTTTGGCTGTCCTCATCAGGGCCACTGCTATTTCTAGACTCAGTACTATGGAGGTGTATGACTCACTCAAAGGGAACTCCGGATGCATGTTGACACCTTCGGTTTTCTATTATTGCAAAAGTTCACCTTAGGGTGGGCCCTGGGAGCCTGGGAGTCGTGAAGGAAGACGCGTTTACAGAGATTGGTGGAAAAAAGTGTTGAGTCAGCGACAGGGTGAAGTACTGAAAGAATGAGAGCTAAGCTGACAGACAATGTTCCATTAGCTCAGTCATTACTCACCCGGCTGCTACTACACCCAGCTATAACCCCCTTGTCTCCTTCTCTGTGCTTCTGTCAAACATGTACAGGAGAGTGAGGGTTAGGAGAGGAAAATGGGGTTAGGAGAGGAGAATGGGGTTAGGAGAGGAGAATGGGGTTAGGAGAGGAGAACGGGGTTAGGAGAGGAGAATGAGGATTAAGAGAGGAGAATGAGGATTAAGAGAGGAGAACGGGGGTTAGGAGAGGAAAATGGGGTTAGGAGAGGAGAATGGGGTTAGGAGAGGAGAACGGGGGTTAGGAGAGGAGAATGGGGTTAGGAGAGGAGAATGGGGTTAGGAGAGGAGAATGGGGTTAGGAGAGGAAAATGGGGTTAGGAGAGGAGAATGAGGATTAAGAGAGGAGAATGAGGATTAAGAGAGGAGAACGGGGGTTAGGAGAGGAAAATGGGGTTAGGAGAGGAGAATGGGGTTAGGAGAGGAGAACGGGGTTAGGAGAGGAGAATGAGGATTAAGAGAGGAGAATGAGGATTAAGAGAGGAGAACGGGGGTTAGGAGAGGAGAATGAGGATTAAGAGAGGAGAACGGGGGTTAGGAGAGGAGAATGGGGTTAGGAGAGGAGAATGAGGATTAAGAGAGGAGAACGGGGGTTAGGAGAGGAGAATGGGGTTAGGAGAGGAGAATGAGGATTAAGAGAGGAGAACGGGGGTTAGGAGAGGAGAACGGGGTTAGGAGAGGAGAATGAGGATTAAGAGAGGAGAATGAGGATTAAGAGAGGAGAACGGGGTTAGGAGAGGAGAATGAGGATTAAGAGAGGAGAACGGGGGTTAGGAGAGGAGAACGGGGTTAGGAGAGGAGAACGGGGTTAGGAGAGGAGAATGAGGATTAAGAGAGGAGAATGAGGATTAAGAGAGGAGAACGGGGGTTAGGAGAGGAAAATGGGGTTAGGAGAGGAGAATGGGGTTAGGAGAGGAGAACGGGGTTAGGAGAGGAGAATGAGGATTAAGAGAGGAGAATGAGGATTAAGAGAGGAGAACGGGGGTTAGGAGAGGAGAATGAGGATTAAGAGAGGAGAACGGGGGTTAGGAGAGGAGAATGGGGTTAGGAGAGGAGAATGAGGATTAAGAGAGGAGAACGGGGGTTAGGAGAGGAGAATGGGGTTAGGAGAGGAGAATGAGGATTAAGAGAGGAGAACGGGGGTTAGGAGAGGAGAACGGGGTTAGGAGAGGAGAATGAGGATTAAGAGAGGAGAATGAGGATTAAGAGAGGAGAACGGGGGTTAGGAGAGGAGAATGAGGATTAAGAGAGGAGAATGGGGTTAGGAGAGGAGAATGGGGTTAGGAGAGGAGAATGAGGATTAAGAGAGGAGAACGGGGGTTAGGAGAGGAGAATGGGGTTAGGAGAGGAGAATGAGGATTAAGAGAGGAGAACGGGGGTTAGGAGAGGAGAATGGGGTTAGGAGAGGAGAATGAGGATTAAGAGAGGAGAACGGGGGTTAGGAGAGGAGAATGGGGTTAGGAGAGGAGAATGAGGATTAAGAGAGGAGAACGGGGGTTAGGAGAGAATGGGGTTAGGAGAGGAGAACATGGGTTAGGAGAGGAGAACAGGGTTAGGAGAGGAGAACAGGGTTAGGAGAGGAGAACGGGTTAGGAAGGTGATTGGGATATGTATTAGCAGCATTTAGTAAGGACGGTATATGAGTTGAAGGGTTAGTAAAAGTATATGAGTTGAAGGGTTAGTAGAAGTATATGAGTTGAAGGGTTAGTAGAGGTTATATGAGTTGAAGAGTTAGTAGAAGTATATGAGTTGAAGGGTTAGTAGAAGTATATGAGTTGAAGGGTTAGTAGAAGTATATGAGTTGAAGGGTTAGTAGAAGTATATGAGTTGAAGGGTTAGTAGAAGTATATGAGTTGAAGGGTTAGTAGAAGTATATGAGTTGAAGAGTTAGTAGAAGTATATGAGTTGAAGGGTTAGTAGAAGTATATGAGTTGAAGAGTTAGTAGAAGTATATGAGTTGAAGGGTTAGTAGAAGTATATGAGTTGAAGAGTTAGTAGAAGTATATGAGTTGAAGGGTTAGTAGAAGTATATGAGTTGAAGAGTTAGTAGAAGTATATGAGTTGAAGGGTTAGTAGAAGTATATGAGTTGAAGAGTTAGTAGAAGTATATGAGTTGAAGGGTTAGTAGAAGTATATGAGTTGAAGAGTTAGTAGAAGTATATGAGTTGAAGAGTTAGTAGAAGTATATGAGTTGAAGGGTTAGTAAAAGTATATGAGTTGAAGGGTTAGTATAAGTATATGAGTTGAAGGGTTAGTAGAAGTATATGAGTTGAAGAGTTAGTAGAAGTACATGAGTTGAAAGGTTAGTAGAAGTAAAAAGAGTATGTTTGAAGATGGGAAGAGGAAAGGGAGGTTTCAGCGAGGTTGCACAAGTAGGAGTGGACAGGTAAACGAAGAAGAGGAGTGCTTATAAGCGAAAGTACAGAGAAGACTGTGACAGATGAGAAATCCTCACTGCCAAAAATAACTCTCAGTTTGCTGCAGACTGACATTGGACAACTGTGAATTCTTAAATTTAAACCGATAGGTCAGAAGTCAACAGAATAATGACTGTCTGATGCAATTGAAGACAAGGTAATAGCTCCCGGCTTCACCTGCCACCTCTTTTCGTTTGATGGATTTCCAATGGGAGGACTTGGTAATGACACTTGTTTCATTTTCCCCTGAGAAAGGGCTTCAGTCGGAGGTCGAAGTTGATAATGACGATTCATACGGTGCTGTGATTCTTTTATCTGTCCTCAAGCTAGGTTTGTTTTTTGTCTTTAGATTCTCAAAGCCCATGTGGGTTGCATTTTGCAAAGGCCGTTCAGAACAAAAGTTTTCTGGGGTATTCAGATCTGCTTTTACTATGTTCCCAGGACAATGATCTGTTCACTGGACTGCCTGTGTAAATGTAGCCCTGGTAGCGCTATGAAGTACCACGGTAACGAGGTCAGCGGTTTAGCACCCCCTGGCTTCTCTGTGTCTGACAAGACAAAAGTCTGTCCCCAGTATCAGCAAGCGGTCCAGGAGAGACAGTGGAGAGCTTTGTTTGGCCTGTGCGCGGCGTCACAGGAGTGTGGATGGTGAATCATGGTTGTGTGTTTTTCATAATTAGGCAAATCACAAATGCGGCCGATGTGACCCGTCTTTGAACCCAGGGCACGTTTATGTGCTGTGTTGATGAGGAGAAGGTGATGAGGTTTTCTGGGGGCAGGGCTGTGAGTGAGGCAGGGACCTAGTCCACACAAAGCCCCCGTTATTTTAGTCCCTCTCTCTACTCTGGCTGAATGAGGCTCTCCAGGAGCAGGGCTCCTCAGTCAATGCGACTCTGTTCAGCTATTCAATATTTGAATAACAAGTGAATGGAGAAGGGAAAGAGGGAGAATCAGTTGAGGCTGTCTCTGTAAATCTTAGGACTCAGACCCTTTATTACATCTCTGGCGCTGAAATGCATTTTTCAAATTGGGGACAGTTTCTGTAAGTCAGAAACATACACTCACACACACACACACACGCGCACACACACACACACCTACACCCGCACACACACTCACATGCACACACGCACTCACATACACACAACACAATATCACTCATTGGGTAATATGAAACCATGCACCCTGGCTAGTTCAGGTCAATGTGTGACTGTGGGAAAGGAGCATCCAGCCGTAATCCGGTTGTGATTTGATATAAGAGGTTTTCTCTGCCCTCGTCTTTCACTGGAGATCCTGTTGATGTTACAAATCATTTGAGCGTCCTTGGCTGTGCTCGTTCCTGTGGTGTCCCAGTGCAGCCTCCACACGGCCAGACACCGGCCCTGGTCGGTCCTCTCCACCAGCGTCACCCTCACACTCAAGATCACTCACGCGGTCGATGGGATTGTTTGTCTGCCATGACCTTATTGGTAGCATTCTTCTTATCTTAGCATTCCTTTGAAATACCTCATAAAGCAGAAAGTGATCCCAAAGGAACACTTGGTGAAATCAATTAATTATTCTCTCTCCACCTGCTCAACATCAAAGAGCATTTTATCAATTACTTTTCTTGTAGCCTCTGGCTATGTGTTTAATGAACACCACAGCCACTCGCACGTGAGACCGACAGACAGATCGAACAAACTCCTGAGATCATCCAGTCATACCAGCCCTGCATAACCCACGTTACTGGTAGGAAGTGGTTTTAACTCATATGGATCCCTGAAGCATACCATCACTTCCTGGTACACAGGCAGGGAACAAGCTCTTAAGCCCACCTAAGAACAGGTGATCCTTCACAGATGGAAGTGGACGCTCCTGTGGGAGTTCATGCTTTATCGTTTGCATCTTTGCCTCATAAATCTTTTATAACGGATGTCAGTTTTGCTTACATAGAAGGAAAGCGAAAACCCCTCAGGACGGGAGAAATACAGGTACAAAAGGCTTCTTCTGGCTCTACTTGGTTTGGGTCCGTGTTCCTCTGTTGAACGTTTTTTTTATTATTTTGGTATCAGGTCATGAGAGCCTTTTATTTGTTTCGGGCATGTAGATGATGCTACAGCGGTATTTCAGAGCAGAGGAAGGGATTTTAAAGAATAACAAGCAATGACATTGTTTGAGTAGATGTGCCAAGAACCTGCGGAACCATTAAAATGCTAATTCCTAAAATTGTTGCTCGGAACATAATTCAAAAGTCTCATCCTCGATGTAGTCAGAAGAGATTTCCAACACACACTGAAAAGCAATAAAATACAGTAAAATACAGTCCTCAAACAGGCAGGACGCTGTCCTGATCCGTATTGACCATTTTGTTCAATGTAGACCGTAGGAACTGGCAATTTGACCGCCTGATCCTTTATCACCTAGGGAACCTGTGTTGCCAGAACTTGTGAAAATGCGTTGCACCAACACAGTGACACTACCGCACACCACCGTTTTGGATGGACACATTAAACACGGCAAATGCTCTCGGCCTACATAAAGAGCATGTTGTACAAACACATTTAGATTTTGGAAAACTCCTGATGTGTGACACGGGTATACGTATAAGGCTGTCATGCAGTGGGATGCGGAGCGCTGTGCAAACCCAGACATTGTTAAAGGAAGTGTTGGTTCATGGGGCTTTGCTCTGCACCGTCGTAGCTCAGGAGTGCCTGTGAGATCAGCTCTGTTTGCCTTTGATCTCTCCAGCTCTGGCAAATGGCTTTTCTGAAGCGCTCGGAGGAAGGTTTCACAGTCTGCGTGAGTGCGGTGGCATTAGGGGTCCACAGAGAGCTGCATCGGTCACCTGCAGGCTGTTCATTCTTCAACAATGCCCCTTTGTTTTGCGAGTTAATCAGCGGTTACCGCTCCTGTTGTCCTCTGTCTTCATCTCAGCATCTTGTGTCTTTTAGTGTCTTTCGGGTTCCTGCTAAGCACAGTGATACAATGATGATCAAGTGAAAACTGCTCAATTGGGGGATAAGCCTGGACGGCTCTAAATGTCCATAAGCCTTTCAGATACCGTACATCACCTGGTTATGCTTTACTGCAGCTGGCAGCTCCTCTGGATTGCTTCCCATGTTGCCATTAGAGGGGGAACCTGTTTCTTCTTCCCTGAAGTCATTGTCGTTCTGTTATTGTATTTGTGCTACTTACCTGTTTGCTGGAGGAACGATGCAGAGTTTCAAATCCAATTAGGCTGGTTTTTTTCTCATTTCTAATGAGTGATTTAATGATGTGGCGTCCTGGACTGTGGCCAACCATGGCCATAAGGAGATGACGACGTCTCACTTAGGCTCCTTGCCGTTGTGTCTGCAAGCCAAATGAACACCATTATTGGCCATGTGCTGGTTGAGTGGAGTTGACGAGCGGGAATGAATCACAGTCGTTTTCACTAGGCCGGCTTTCTCTGTCCTTCTCACACTGTCTCTACCTCTTTCTCACTCTGCTCACTTGGGCTCTACAGTACCTCTGTCCATCCCTCACGCCCCCCCCCCACCTCCTTGTGTTTTTTCATTCTCTGTCCGCTTCATGCCTCCTCTTTCTTCCTCTTGCTATTACTTCTCTCTTTCGCTCCTTCCACTTCATCCCTCTTGTTTTTCCCGTCGTTCCGTCCCACACGAGGGTCCTCCTGCTCTGTCTCCTGCTTTTGTTCTCACTCTGTGTAGTTGTGTCAAGTGAAGATGTCAGTGGCTCTTGGCTTTGGTGTTGTGTGATGTGAGTCCCTCCAAGGGGGGTTGGACGCAGGGACACATTTTCTTTGTCTCTCTGTCTCCCCAGTTTCTCTCGATCACTCCCGCTGTCCTTCTCACTGTCTTTCCATCTCTCTCTTTCACGAAAAGCAGCACATCCAGGGTACCATCCTGCTTCCATCCATCCTGCTAATCCGCTCCAGGCCGCCTTCCCCTGTGGCTAGGGGGACGGGGGAGGCAGAATGAGAATAAATTACCTGAATTAGAGACAGACATTTGTTTCTGTAATATTACACCCCTGAGGAGACCAAACATGCTAAACAAATAGGCATCAGATAAGACCATAGAATGGTACATTAATTATATCTTCCGTCACTCTTTGATACTGTCTTCTCTCATGATTCTCTAAACTGTATTTAATGCACGCTAAAATTAAATCAAAAGAGAAAAAACTTTTTTTTATTTTTTTATTTTGGTTGCAGTACAAGTTTCAGAAATTAAACATTTATAGAAATCCATCCTACAATATGTCTGTTTTTCATCCGAGTTTGGCTCAACTTGGTCCGAAGGGAATACTATTTGAATGGATACCAAACAAATACAGAACTCTTCCATTAAAGCTGAACCATCAGAAAAAGCCTCAGAAATTCTCTTTTTCTTTTATCCAAGCCATCTTCCGGAAATAGAATGAGAGAAAATGACTATTGATTGGACAGTGGGAGAGCTGAGGTCCGTGGCCTGCTAACTGCTAGCATGGTGGGTGGCTATTATTAGCGTTGCTCAGTATGTCGGCCACGGCATAGGTAAGTGGCTGTGCCTGACAAATGCTGTTTGCCAGACTAGTTCATTATCTCTGGGGAGCAGGCAGACCGCTGGGCTTCAGTGCTAATATGCAAGGAGATGCTTATCAGTTCAAATTAAGAGGAGCACTGAGAGAGACCAGAAGAGGTAATTGTTTTTGACAATCTACGGCCCACTGCGATGAACCTCAGAGGATGCGTCCTATGCAGCCATGAACAGGGAGGAGGGGGGTGAGGGAAATCTGAGTCACATTCTGATTGGATGGCTTTTAAAGGATTTAGTAGTTTCAGAATGGTAGACTTCCCTCAAGCACTTCATTTAACAAGGAAACACGTCTGCAAAACAATATGTCTACTATTTTGATCTTTCAGATATGTAATTTTGTAAATTGGGTTTGCATTTTGACAATTGTATTGTTAGACTTCAATTTGTGTCTGAAATATTTGGTCTGAAGTTATTTCTGCTTGTTATGCTGAAATCCTTTTTTTTAGAGAGTGCCTGCCTCACTCTTAGGAAATGGATGTCTGACTTTACAATTTACGATGAACAAAACTGGAAAATTATCTATAATTTCACTGATATGTTTATGCATTAGACAGACTACCCAGTGAAGAGGATAAAATACCAATGTCAGCCATGTGAATATATCTCCATTTTAAACACCACTCAGGACTCCAGACTGTGACCAAATGGTTGCATTTTCCGACCTTTTTTTGGTTTTTTATAGTATCATTTTAAATTGGACGCATCAGCCCAACTTTCAAAAACAACCCTTTTTTTCAACTTTCATGAGTCGGCGCAACTGTAATGTGAATCACTACTGTCCTGAAATCAAAGTCTTGTCTGTTATGTGAGTTTCATGTGTGGCTGGGCATGTGAGCCACTCTGTCCCCATCACTCACTCTCCTTCCCAATGTGGGAGTAACTGTGACAACAGCCTAATGTTGGCACCTGAAACAGGTAGGCAGACACTGCCCAGCAAAATACCAATTCTCAGAATGAAACCCCAAAAGAGGCAGCACAATAAAGCAAACCGGGCGAATGAGGGTGCCAAGATCATGCATGCAAAATGTAATATGTCATTTACAAAATTCTAATCAGAGGTCTTCATATAGAAAAAAAAGGTCCCTCTCAGTCGAACATTTGCTGAAGACACACTATGTGCTCGGTTTTTTGGCATCATTACGGACAATATACAAAATATGCCTCTGATCGAGTTTTGTCATCCCTGTACTCTAACAGACTCTCTTCCCAAACAAATGCATGGATCATAAGTAAGGGAAAATCTGCAAGTGACCTGCAGTTTGAGAACATTTTATTTTTGGAAATGTTTAGCAATTCATGAACTATGTGCTCCTCAACCTTGTAGGCAACTGTCAAGCAAAACAATTCAATCTCAATCTTGACCTCTCAATCTCTCAATCTCAAACACTAAACCTTGTTTTATCTATAAATCCACTGAATTTAAACCACATATTTGCTAGTCTTAAACATGTCAGCAATTGTCTCATGGCTTGAGTTGACTCATGACTTGAGTTTTCTGTTTATGGTTCGCCAGCTTGGGTCATGGGAAGCTCTGTGTATTATTGACATATATTAATGAATAAATCAGTCAAAAGATTTGTTCTCCAGTAAAAATAGTTGAACTTTCAATCACTTGTTCTTATTGCCCATGTTGAAAGCACAAGGCATTTACTAAAATGTAAGATTATAATAGCTACATCAACCCAAGACAAATGTGAAGTAAAACATATCTAATGTTTTAAATTTTACTGTAAATAAGTGTTTTAGCAAAACAACTTTTGACTTGTACTGTACATCCAAATGCAAGTAATCTAATAATGTTTTTGATGTAAGGAACAGCATTAATAAACATAAAATAAAATACAACTACTGAATTCATCTTTATGTGGAAATAAACTAAGATGACAAGTATTTGTTTTACTACTTAAGAACATGTTTGTGGGTGCAACCAAATCATGTACCGGCCCCAACAACGTAAATACTCTGTGGCATCAGTCGAAACTGTTTGTCTGGAGCCAAACTACTTCGCAATGTGTCTGCGTTCTAAACCTTTGATTCGATTTTCGGGTGGGAAGGTATTTTACGGAAATGTGAGAGTTCACTGCGGTATGAAGACTATGATGTCCGTGTATTATTGTTTGTCTTTAAAAGCTTACGATTTAATATGTGATCTACAGCCCATTTAATCTGGACTAATTAAGGGTTTAAGATTTCAAACATTAACACTGAAAGCTTGTTTCTGTTTATTACACACGTAATTACAGTGTGCGTGGGGGTGGATAAACACACGCACATTATTCATGTGTAGCATACACACACAGTGTCAGTAGTGCAGATTCCCGGTGAAAGGCCTGAGTACTGCTGAGTTCTACTGGGCCCTAAGGGAGATGGGTTTACTAATTGTTGGCTTTTCCGCTCTGTCAGCATGTATTTATAGCAGGGAGGGAGAGGATGAGACTGTCTAAGCCCCGGGACAATGCCCTAAAATGGCAGAGCTGCAGTCTTGGAATTACGGAAGAGAGAGAGTGGGAGAGAGTGTGAGAGGGAGACAGAAGTAAATTACTGAGGGAGAAATGGAAGGTGTGAGAGAGATGCCGAGATACTATATGTTGCTGTTGTATTGTACATGACTAACCCAGTCTGACCATCTCTGCAGCTTTAAGCTAGAGTATAGAGCTGGCTGACTCATCCCAAGGGAACTGTGATATAGTTCTGTTGTGTCCCTTAAAGTGCTCTTTCTTCTAGGATACTGTAATGTTTACTGAACTGTATACATCTAGGAATAATGTGACTAGAGCCTTCTGGAGGATTTTTCTTCTCTGTGCTTCATGCCAGAGGAATTCACCTAGATTTTTCCTGGAAAGGTTTGTTGTAGATGTCTGCACTGGTTTGGGACCGTCTATTCAAACTGAACATGAAGGCAAATGTAGAGTCTCCACAGACAATATTAAAGCGGTAATCAGCAGTTGAAACAATTACATAGTTTTTAGAGAAATGTAAGTACTCTGAAATTCAAAGCTATGGATTCAAGGACTCACCATCCACGCTATCACAATTATAATCTGAGCGATGTGTTGAGTTAGTAGATTTTATTTGCATATACTTTGTTTATAAGGCATTGATATTTTGTGTTCTGTTTGGGTACAACAGTAAAACATAGCTCATATGGATTATATGAGTTATATACTTAAAGAATCAATAAGGGGGGAAAGGCGACCAAATGATTGCCCCTTTAAGGGAGTGGTTCTGTATTTTTGTAATGTTTTGTAAAATGTCATCCTTCTATGTATTGTGTTGACACTCTAGCGAGTACTAGACTTAATCTGCACTATTTTTCAAATACTAACTGAATTCACTGGAAATAATATTTGATGATGATGCTTGGCAATTCTTTTGTAGTGTTTTATTATGAACATGTAATGCTGTGACGTGAGTCCCCAGCAGGTTCAGGACAGATATCTGAAACCAATTTAATATATGTCATGTTCCCATTAATATTACACTGTTAATTACATCTTATAAGAGCCTGCCATGTCTAATAATCCAGTGGTGCAGCTACAATTCAAACCTAATAAGTTTTGATTAGGTACATTCCTCTATCTATAATTGAAAAATTCACCATTGAAACAGTTCAATGTAGCCTAGCATCAATATTTGACCTTGATGCCTCACCCAATGTACTTATCAGCATCTGTTATATTCGTCTGTTTTTGAAGTGCCGTTTAGTGCCAGAGAAAGTCTCTAGTCTCATTTATCCGTTTGAGATGCAGATCACGTCAGCAAGGTTTCGTTGCCGAGGAGCAGCGTTGAGTGATCTGACCCGGATGGCTCTATTTGTTCAGCTTCCCATCATGCCTCTCTCTCCTGGGCCTATCACAACCATTTATTTAATGGCTGTTCCTGTCCCTTTATGCCAGTGTCATTAACAGTCAAATCTTTCCTTCAAAGGGAGAGAGACAGAAAGTGAGGTGCTTGTACTTGCTAAGGACCAATTTTTTCTCTCGCTGGCTGAGTGTAACGAGAGCTTAGCGGTAGCTAGCAGAGACTTAAGCAGCTGTCTCTACATAGAATAAGTCCAGAAATAATTGTGGCATGTGTAGACATCTGCCAGAGAATAGGAAGGAATAGAGACATGGAGATACTCTAGTGGTTTAACATTTGAACCAATATATTCAGGCAAGTGAGCTTATCAAAAAGAATTGCTTTTCCGTCTAAAGTATACAATACATTGAAAAAAGCCAGGGAAGTTTACGAAAGGCAATATTAGTAATTTATTTCCTTTATTTTTTACAAAGAAATCTGGGACCAAGGTCTCCTTTTATGGTTGAGCCCTGTATTACAAAAATAAAAACACAATACAAACTGGAAATAAGACATACATTAAGAGAAATCAGAATTTTTAAGAAAATATATATTATACTATTTTAATTAAACAATGTTTTTTTTAGGCAGTAAAACATTTAACTTCACTCTGAACGGCATTCCATGAGTGTGGGGCAAAATATTCTAAAGCTGTTTTACCTAGTTCTCAATAGGCCCGAAGTATCTCCAGCACTTTTCAGTCTTGAGAGCGTGTTTGGTAACTGCTGCTTTCCTAAATATTTTTTTCGGTTAGATAGTCAGGAAATGTTTGCATGACTGCCTTAAATAAAAACATCAACCAATGTATGGCTCTTCTAGATGCCTGTGACTCCCAGCCAACTGACGCATATAACAGACTGTAATGAGTGTGGAAATGTGCACCAGTGATAAAACACAGGGGCGAAAGATTGACTGTATCCAGAGTTTTGAGTCCAGAAGCTGAGGAATCCATCTATTGTGTAGTACTCTACAAAAGTGTTAGGCACCTGAAAGTGGAACTAAGGCCATGTATTTTGGTAGTAAGTGTTTTAATTAAGAAATACATGTACATAAAATATATAAATACATTATTATAATATATATTATTTATTTACAAATAGACACTTACTATCCAAATAAATCAACTTTCAGGCACCTAAGACTTTTGCACAGTATTGTATATCACCATAATCTAGTAGTGACATTAAAGATTTACTCCTATTAAAGAAACCTATTTATCTTTCGTTTTTGCACCAACTCTCTAACATGTTTTAAAAGACAGATTTTCCTCAAACCAAATACCCAGTTTATTGTTGGAAGCAACACGTTCTACAAAATAACAATTTAGAGTAGTGATTTTAGGGTTATCCAAAGCTAGGTTCTGTGACCTTGAAAATAGCATATCCTTCGTTTTATTTGCATTTAGTACAAATACGGTCCATACCATATATACGGTCCATACCATACCAAGATATTTTTGTAACAGTTGGAAATCAGACACAAGAGTTTGGTCTAGAGAGGGACCCACAGGGTACAGTGTGTAATAGTACAGTGTTGTCAGCATAAATGACATTCCTTGGAGTTACATATTTCATTAATATGTAGAGTGAACAATATAGGACCCAAAATTGAACCTTGTGGAACTCCTTTGTGGACTACATGAAATGTAAATGTAATTCCATCAGCTACAAAAGCCTGTGTTCTGCCACTGAGGTAATTTTGAAACCGGAGGCAAGTGTTTGCTCAACCTTGACCAACATCTACTTTAATCCTCCAGTAGAGAGACATTTGGTTATTGACTGAAGATCACCCATGAACATGAATGTAACCCTCCTTCTACAGTGGAGTTGGAGGCCTAAAGGGACAGGCTAAGAAGGTCAGTGAATGTAAAGTGCACACAGGCAGAAAAATGAAAAGAGAATGAGACAAAATACAAAGACTTATCACCTGCTCTGACCTGCCTTTAGCCTCCCCGACGGAGGGGGAATAGGTTACAGTTTAAGTGGCTGTCATGTTGATGTCGGTCCCAGACAGATAGAAGGGACAGGTTGTACAGCAGCAGAGGAAATAATCCAAATACAGGGACAGAAATTAAACATACTGTAGACCTGGTGATTGACATTTTGTCTCTGTGCCAGTCTTTAGTCTTTTTTGATAGTCCATTCAAGGATGTGACATACGGAATGCAATAATCAGTGGTGCATTTTGGTGTAACTGTCAGAATCTATATTTGAAAAACAGTACTGATTCATAAACGGTGATGACTCTCACTCTCCTAGCTGTTAATGTACTGTATCTTCGATTTGTTTGTGCTAGGTAGTACAAACCCTAGGTAGTACCCTTTACAAAAAGTAAAAACATGAGATTCTGCGACATTACAATCGGTACCAGAACCAGATGTTTTTCATCAACAGAAATCACTGCTAAAATCACTGCAAAAATGTTAGGGGGAAGCAAAGTACAAACAGCTAGCATGCTTAATTTTTAAAGTCCATCTAGTGAGCTGTATTGGACCCAGCATTGTATAGTCCTACAGAAGGGATCGAATGCTTAGCTGTTACTACTCTGTTTATGTTGTTTGCCTTTGCCGTGTACTGTAGCATGTAAAGTTGCTGCGCTAAGGTAAAGTTCACTGATTGCACCCAGTGGTGTTTGGAAAGCTGTTCAATGGGATTGAAATCCAGGCTTTGGCTGGGCCAATCAAGGACATTCGCTGACTCTTCCCAATGCCACTCCAGCATTGTCTTGGCTGTATGCTTCAGGTTGTTGTCATGCTGATAGAGGAATTTTCCCCCAGTCTGAGGTTTTCTGTGCTCTGGATCAGGTTTTCGTCAAGGATCTCTCTATTTCATCCTACCCTCAATCATAACCAGACTCTGAAAACACATCAATGCGGCCACTGAAAAGCATCCCCATAGCATGGTGCTCCCAACACCATGCTTCACTGTAGGGATGGTATTAGCCAGGTGATTAGAACTTGTTTTCTCCAGATGTAGGCCTCGGAATACAACGCTAATAGTTTCATTTTAGTCTCATCAGTCTCATCCTCCTGCTCTCAGAATCCTTCTGGCGATAACGCTTCTATGTCCCTATGCAATAGAACATGCTAGGAATCATTGTACCATGTTTTCTGTCATTGCATTAATGAGAAGGGAAATAACGTTGGAGTAGTCATGTTTTCCCCACTGTGCCTGAATATTCACCCTCTTATCGACAGATCAAATAGGGTGTCATGCTTTGCGTGACATAAACACATTTAATTGGAGGAATTATGTGATTCCAAATGTTAAACAATGAAGTGTTAGTGATTTTAATTGGTCCAACTGAAAATGTTGTCTCAGTGTGCACAGCGCTGTCTCAGAGAGCATCTGCTATGTGCAAGTGATAATTGGTGTGAGGGTGAGTGATACCACCCAGTGTTAGCCAAAGTTTATACAGATGCAGATGTTGGAATTCTGTAAAGAAATTCTTTTTGTGGTTGTTTTTTAGATGCACAGCGAGACAGATAGCATGAGGTGGAAATTGAGTTTGTGCATCCAGAGAGATCCATATGAATGCATGTGCTCATGTAAAGTACTACCCGGCTGCCTAAGGCTTTGCGTGTTCGTTTAACTTGGTCTTCCCTGTCTAAATTAAAATCAAAGGAAAAGCTCCAACCTCTCCTCCTAACCTGCAGGCTCCCTGCTTCCTGGAATTAAAGCAGGAAAAAGAGGAGTCAGAGTGGGGGAATGACAGTCTCCTCACCCCTTTTCTGCCTCTCTTTCCCCCTTTCTGTCCACTCATGAATGAAATAAGGCCCCACTGTGCGGACAGATACCTGTTTAAGTCAAACACAGCCCGACAGACTCTAATGGTCTGCCCAGTACCTAGGCTGGTTGAGGTCTAGGGGTTGGCGAGGATTGGGTGATAAGGAGGGGAGAAGAGCTTTCCGGAGTCAGTGAGATGTACCAGCATCTTCACCTCATGCTGCATCATAAGAACTTGAGTGGAGAGGAGGCAATGGGCGTGGTTTCTTCAGAGCTATTTACAGCAGGCCCTCTGTGTGGGTGGCTTTAAAAGGTTTGGGCTGTATTGGTTAATTAGGAATCTGCCACAGTAGTTGTGGTTCTCAGGGGATATTATTATATAGCCCATCCACTCTGGAACACTATCTATACACATCAATAAGCTTCTATTTCTTCAATTAAAACAGCTGTAGGCATACCTATTCAAGCCAAACTTTAATATTTGATTGCAAAATTTGCTGAAAGTCTTTATTTTAGTCAGTAGTGATTTAAGGTATGATTTCATTGATTTGAATATTTTGTAGCTCATGCACATTGTGTGGTCTACAAATTAAATATTATTATTATTGCAACATATGATGTATTCCCATAGGTAATGTACTCTGGCTGACTTTTAATTTCGTAGTTGTGCATTGTGCAATACAAAGTTGTGGTTGTAACTCTTACCGGCTGCAGAGGGGAACTGCAGACAATTAATAGTGTACTTTTTATTGAGTACATTCATTCACTGGGTTCTTGTCATTTTAATCTGATGTGTTAAAGTATCACAAACGGATGGTTATCACTTCATGAAAAAAAAAAAAAATTGTTATTCGATTTGGAGTCTTTACCTTCACAGGTTTGAATGGCGCTGCTCTAGGTGAAGTATAAGACCTGGCAGTTCTCCTCTCCTCCCCTCTCAGGAGGACCACCATGTTAGCGTGTTAGTTCTGCCGGCATGAGCAATGGCACAGTCAACCCCGCCTCACCGGAGGGAGCCATTCACTCTGATTGTTGTCAAATTGCCCGGCTGGGAGAATCACGACTTCTGCTCAACGCTTTAAAGTGCTTCTGATTCCACCGGGACAAGCAGTCTGGACGTTCACGGATTTTTCATTTTTCTTTTATCCCTTCTTGCCGTGTTTCTTTAGGTGGTGGAGAGTATAGTACACCATTGTGAATGTGTTTGGAAGCAGATGAAGAAAAGTAAAGCTCTGCGGTAGAACTGTAGTCATGGTGTTGTTGTAATCCTGTAGGATTGTATGTATGTACAATCCCGTTCAAAAGTTTGGGGTCACTTAGAAATGTCATTGTTTTTTGTCCATTAAAATAACATCAGGCCTTCTTTAGACAAGTTCAGTATCTTCAGCATCAGCGTTTGTGGAGAACTTTTCTCTGAAACTCGGCAGCCTATTCTTGTTCTGAGAAATGAAGGCTTTTCCATTCAGGAAATTGACAAGAAACCGAAGATCTCGTACGACAATATATACTACTCCCTTCACAAACCAGAGTAGAAAGAGGAGCGGGAGGCCCAGGTGCACAACTGAGCAAGAGGACAAATACATTAGAGTGTCTAGTTTCAGAAACAGACACCAGTCACAGGTCCTCAACTGGCAGCTTCATAAACTAGTACCTGCACAATCAGCACAACATTTTTCATCTGAGCTAACATAATGGCTAAAGAGTTTTCTAATGATCAATTAGCCTAAAATTATTAACTTGGATTAACAAACACATTGGAACACAGGACTGATAGTTGCTGATAACGGGCCTCTGTATTCCAATGTAGAAACTCCATTACAAATCTGTCGTTCCCAGCAACAATAGTCAATTACAACAATGGACAACAACAAAAATATATATCAAAAACAAGGACATTTCTAAGTGACCCCAAACTTTTGAGCGGTAGTGTACATATTGAGCAATTATTAACTGTCAGAACCCTGGGCTGGTTGTTTCACCATTGTTAGAGAGTGGGCTGAGTGGTGAGAGGTTCAATTCAGAGTGTATTCAGACAGATATCATTGTCTCTGATGAGGGTGTGCTCTCTTATCGGAGCTGAGACGTTGACAGGTCTGTCATTACCTGAGAACGATCTCTCCGATATAGAACAGCCATAATTACAAAGCTGTCAGGTGAAGGAGGCCCAATGTCTATACTATGCCCGCACACTTTAATTGAAAACACAAACAGATTGGCATGCTAAATTAAATCAGCGCATAGATGGCTATGAAGCCTTTATTGAAAATGCAATATGCTTTGTTTACTTCTTCCTCTGCGCTGACAGTGACGTGGGATTGCTGGCGGATTGGAATGCATTATTTCAATGATTATGCAGCGTGCATTTTCTTATAAAAATGGAAAGCAGTCCAATATTTTCTTGTCTATTTTTGTGAAACTAACACAGTGCTATGGTGCACCCTCTGTCCGCTCAATCCAGCTGACAACAGCTAAATATGCACATCCTTACATGTGCGTGCATGGGTGCATGTGTGTGTGTATGTATGTGTGCATGTATGTGTGTGTGTGTGTGTGTGTGTGTGTGTGTATGTACGTGTGCATGTATGTATGTGTGTGTGTCTGTGTATGTATGTATGTGTGTGTGTCTGTGTATGTATGTATGTGTGTGTGTCTGTGTATGTATGTATGTATATCTGTGTTTTTCTGCCATGGTGCACTAAACATGGTCCGTATGTGCATTCATGTCTGTCTTTGACCTTTGTGGCAACTTTGAACCCATTCTCTCTGTTGACTCAGATGCATGCGTGCCCTTCCCACAGAGCTTATCTGTGTGCCTTGTCACTTGCCCAATTTGTCTGGGAGAAGGACAACTTCAATGTCCTGAGCCCAACGTGACCTTTACCCTGTGAGGCAGAGCAGGACCTAAGCTGGGCTTTGAAGGATGTCCTGGGCTAATCCGGCCACATTGATGTGTTTATCAGTCACTGCAGGTTAGGGGTGGGACAATCAATACGCTCTGCATCAATGTGCCTACTACCCTCTCCAAGCAGAATTTTTTATTTACCTGAATATCCGCCAGAATGTTCATGGTTATTAAAATCATGTCAGCTTTCAGTCACTTTCAGTTTGATCTATAGTGCTTTATCTGTCTAAAGGTTGTAATATGAAATGTGCTTTGTGACAGCATTAGATTCCTAATTTAAAGTTCCACCAGTAATGATAAGCCCAGGACAGATCTCTGGTAAAAGTGGACTGGGTCTTAATAGAACTGAGCCATGGTTTGAGAGGACACTTTTACCTGAAATAAGATCTTATCTCTCACTTCAGAGCAGTTTGTATGACTTTGAGACAAGCCTCTCTGAGCTGAGGACGAGCCACTATAGCAGGGTGCTGTCCATGACTCCCCATGCCTGTCCGTGACTCTCCATGCCTGTCCATGACTCTCCATGACTGTCCATGACTGTCTATGACTGTCTATGACTGTCTATGACTGTCCATGACTGTCTATGACTGTCCATGACTGCCCATGACTCTCCATTACACTCCATGACTCTCCCTGACTGTCCATGACTCTCCAAGACTGTCCATGACTCTCCATGACTCTCCATTACTCTGAATGACAGTCCATGACTCTCCATGATTCTCCATGACTCTCCATTATTGTCCATGACTCTCCATGACTCTCCATTACTCTCAATGACAGTCCATGACTCTCCATGATTCTCCATGACTCTCCATTACTGTCCATGACAGTCCATGACTCTCCATGATTCTCCATGACTGTGCTGGGCTCTAGGAAGCTCCACCTGCTGACGGTGCAGGCTGTTGTCTTTCTGTCTGTCTGTCTGTCTGTCCGTGATGTAAAGCTGCCATTGTATATGGCCTTAGCTGAAAGGATACGCTTTAGTCAGATATTTAAAATGATTGTATTTCACTGCCGATTAAAAAGGGAAGAGCTTTTCTTGTACCTACTCAACCCCGTGGAGCTTCACGTCTCCTGGTGTCAGCCATTTCCCCACCGCAGTATGAATTATCTCAGCCCTAAATTCCTCCCTTCCTTGTGCTATACTACTATACAGCACAAGGAGGGTGGAATTTGGGCTGAAATAAGTGCCTTTCAATTTTTTAAGTTCTCTGTTTTAACACAATATTGGTTGTCTCCATGCTTTTTTGTGTATTTGTTGTGATTCCGAGAAAGACCTATCCTTCTTTAAGCACTGAGGAGCAGTCTGTGAAGGGATTTTGTACATGTCTGAACTGAAGAGCAGTCTGTAAAATGACGTGGTACATGGCTGAACTAAGGAGCAGTCTGTAAAGGGATTCGGTACATGGCTGAACTAAGGAGCAGTCTGTAAAGGGATTCAGTACATGGCTGAACTAAGGAACAGTCTGTAAAGGGATTCGGTACATGGCTGAACTAAGGAGCAGTCTGTAAAAGGATTGGTAATGGCTGAACTGAGGAGCAGCCTGTAAAGGGATTTGATTCATGGCTGAACTTTTAGCACCAACAAAGGGAGAGTGGAGGGCCTTTTCTTTAGATGCTCCACAGGGGATGTCGGCATTGATGTGGCCAGCTGAATGTCAAAACATCCACTGTATTGATCAGAAAAACAAGCCCTTATTTAAGAAGTTTCAGTTTAAATTCCGTAACCATACACCCAAAATGGATTCAGACCGTAAAACACTCTGTGTTTTCTTCAATTGCAAACATATTTCCTTCCAGTTTCACACAGGACATTTTTGTCAATTTTTTTGTAATTGCTTACTTTTTGAACAGAGAGTTTTTGCTACAAAAAAGCCAATGTTGCTTTTCATGGATGGCAGTGTTTACAGAGACATCCTCACCTTTATACATTTTTAGATTTTACAAGTACAGCAGGTTGTATTAACCAGGTGATGAGGCATATATGTAAAAAATTGGGCCTATTATCTTTTTTATCTGAATGTTTTGGTATGAAGATCTTCTTCATTCTTCTTTTTCGTCTTCACTAATTAGAATATTTGTTTTTCAAAGGTATTTGAAAATGCCTTTGTCTTACCACTTCTAACAGTGTTTTAGCAATACTTCTCAAATCCTTGCAATATAGTGTGTGGTATCCTAAGGATAGTAAATAAATGGCCACTGTTATATGATACTACACAGGTCAGTTGATGGCCAGTATGAACGTGTACGGGTTCCTGTTTGCGTTCTGTTCTAAGCCGGACCTGATGAATAGCAGGCTCGTGTCTCTTTCCATGCAGTCTCTCAGTGTGGGTCTTTAATAAGCCCTGGGATGCAGGCGGGGCCCAAAACAGAGGCCCGGTTTAAACCAATCAGGAGAAGCAGCCAGCGACAATGATTTACGACTTGGGACCAACCGCAGCGTCGCCTGGCTCCGGCGGACCCCCCTCTGCACCCAATCACACGCTAACACTGCACACTTCCTGTCTCAGCATGCAGCGGTGCATGGGGTATTGGCATTTCTCATTTACAGGATTTCCAATCTGTTTGAGTGATTATCTGTTCTATTCTTGTCCTGTGCCTTTTTTTATTTTTTATTTGGGTCAAGAGAGTTCCAGAATCTGTTTACTCACCAATCACTCTGCTACCTGGAAATTGAGTAAATCGGTACTTCCAGGTAAAGACCATGTACCAACAGAACACAGAATATTCAGTATAAACACAGTGAATATAAATCTGCAGGTTTACACAGTGGATCATTTATAGAGGAGATATGTAGGGT
Organism: Esox lucius; assembly: GCF_011004845.1. Lineage (NCBI taxonomy): Eukaryota > Metazoa > Chordata > Actinopteri > Esociformes > Esocidae > Esox > Esox lucius. Next base: position 18,724,795 of record NC_047585.1, read on the forward strand.
AAATGTTGGCAGATTGGTTCATCGTCTCTCTTGTGTCTCGTCTCTGTTACTTTGTCATTGGTTAGACGGTGTTTCGTACTGTCGCTATGCTCTGTGTAAGCCGTAAATTGTATTGGGACATGCCATTCAGATTGATTGAAGGCTAGAAGAGTGCTGAAATGTCGTGATAGTATATCACTGTCTTGGAGTTCCCACCCTGTGTCACTCACATTGAGTTAATGGAACTGCCCACAAATTAAATAGGCTTTTCCTCTCTTCTTAGGGGATGTTCCCTCTCTGTCATTTGCCAGGAGAGAGATCAGAAAAACACTTGAGTCCTATATCCATGCAAAACTGTATGCAGATTTGAAATATGTGTGTGTGTGTCATCTAGTTGCTGCACACTGAACTATGCATCCAGTGGGTCTATCTTTCTCATTCTAATGATTGTTTTCTCTCTTTCATTCCATGTTCTGGGGTCCTGCGGACACCGTCCTAACTACAGGTAATACTGGGTTTACTTGCCTTTCTCTCCCTCTCCTCTGTGTTTAACATGCTAGATGTGCTCCTGACCACCCGCCGTTCCGTCCTGATTCCCACACCTCCTCCTGTATACTAGTTACATGTATCTGAGACAGGGCACTACGGGGCTCTATACTTTGAGATAACAGACGGAGAGAAGGATTCACGACCTTTGGCCCGCGGGGATGCTACGTGACTTTTCCCTCTCAATTGTGTTGACAAAAATGCCATCCTTTGCACCCGAGCAGGTATCATTGGGAAATCACAAGAATACATGGCCATGAAGGCCAGATTAGCCCAGACCACTCAAATATAGGCTACGGTTGTCTACAGCTAGCACCATGAGAGGGACTATACTGTATATATTGTAGTTTACAGCTAGCACCATGAGAGGGACTATACTGTATCTATTGTAGTCTACAGCTAGCACATTAAGAGGGACTATACTGTCTCTTTTATAGTCCACAGCTAGCACCATGAGAGGGACTATACTGTATCTATTGTAGTTTACAGCTAGCACCATGAGAGGGACTATACTGTATCTATTGTAGTTTACAGCTTGAACCATGTGAGGGACTATACTGTATCTATTGTAGTTTACAGCTTGAACCATGTGAGGGACTATACTGTATATCTTGTAGTTCACAGCAAAAATCATTTGAGGGTATATATTGTGTCTATTGTAGTTTACAGCTGTAACTATGAGAGGGACTTTATTGTATCTATTGTAGTCTACAGCTAGCACCATGAGAGGGACTATACTGTATCTATTGTAGTCTACAGCTAGCACCATGAGAGGGACTATACTGTATCTATTGTAGTCTACAGCTAGCACCATGAGAGGGACTTTACTGTATCTATTGTAGTCTACAGCTAGCACCATGAGAGGGACTATACTGGATATATTGTAGTCTACAGCTAGCACCATGAGAGGGACTATACTGTATCTATTGTAGTCTACAGCTAGCACCATGAGTGGGATCTGCTGAAAGTCATCAACCCGTATTATTTTTGTCTAATTTCAGTCAAGTTGAAAAACATTTGGAACTTAATTGGGATCCACCTGTGGCAAATGAAACTGATTAGACATCATTTAGAAAGGCACACATCTATCTGTATATTATGGTACCACACTTCACAGTGAATGTCTAAGCAAAAGCTAAGCCAATGAAGTCCAAGGAACTCTTCTTAGACCGCTGACATAGAATTGTATTGAGGCATAGATCTGGAGAAGACTAGACAAAGATTACAGTTTTGAAAGTTCTTAGTAGCACAGTGGTCTCTGTCATCATGCAATTGAGGATGTTTAAACTGCCTGTATCTATTGTAGTTCACAGCAAAAACCATGTGAGGGGTATATATTGTGTCTATTGTAGTCTACAGCTAGCACCATGAGAGGGACTATACTGTATCTTAATTTGATGATCTATTGCAATGTAGACTCAGACAGCAGGGAACCGTTTAGTCCTGATCGAGAGTGAGTAGCTGTTGTTCTCCAATAATGTCTGAGGCGAGCCATGGTCCCTTGATTCAGAATCTTGAGAGAACGCACTCTGACAGCGCTGTATTAAAACGCTTCTTTAAAAAATGACACAAAGTCAGTCTGCGTCTGATGTCTTAAGCGGATTTAGAGAAAATCCATCTCCGTTAATGTCAGCTCTACTGTCTCTTGTTGAGCTGTGGAGGGCTACAGGTTTTGGTTATGATGGGTTCTTTGGGCTCAATACTGAGGGTAAAGTACCAATTGAGTTATTGAGCGAATGTTTGCATTGAGAAGGGAAGGATGGTTAGGGCCATTTTAGGGGACTTTCAAGTACTCGTTTAGATGGTAGGAGAAGGAGTGAGTTGCAATGTAGTTTAGGAACTAGTAACATATTTTTTACAGATGTTTTTACTTGAGCTCTTTTCCATCGTTGCATATTAACATGACTATGAAGAATGTGCCACTTTGTAGATGTGACACATGAGCCCATCCCTATCTTTTCTCTGTGTGCGTGTGTCTGCGTGTGTGTGCGTGTGTGTTAGGGAGAGCTCTGTAAATCCAGTCTTCAGGCAGCACAATACCTTGTGTTTGTGGGTGTTCATGTCTGACACTGAAATGTGAACAGGCAGGCTTAAACCCATGTCGGAAGTTCGCAACATCATCATTATTTTTGTGACGTGACACATTTGCGCAAGAATGCGTCGTTGCTAGTCGTACAGTAGTAAGTTGTTTTAATGTAGTGGATACTTGGACGCAATATTCTCAAAAATGTCAAAGAATGCTTGTGAAGAAAACCAAATCTGTATACTGAGGACCAGTTCTTACAGTACATGGAAGGTTTAGTTAAAGTAACGTCTGCCCGGTGGTCCTACCTTAGTCAAATGCCTTCCTCTACCGCCGGCACAATGTGTCGCCAACACGACATGTCAGTGTTGCCAAAGCAAATGCATTTGAACATTTCCCACATTAATTGCTTTAAGTGTAACCACAAAATGACGGTGATTTAATCAACTTGCCTAATGTGATTAATTTAAATCACGTAACCGATTAGTCCTCCACTATTGTAATATATTATGCAAATATTAGACGCGTGCGTCATTAAATTCTCTCATTAATTAGGATGCCAGTATTGCTGTATATTAATGGGTACAGATGGATCCCGGTGCTCTACTATTACTGCATCAAGACGACTCTCGCTGTTGTTTTGCATTCAGGCCGCGTCTGCGTTTGTCAAAAAACACATTCGTGGCTAATATATATGAATTCCAAGGACCAGAACGGTGTGTTATCACCTTTCTGCTGTGTAATGTATGTTAATGTTGGCTGAGCGTACAGAGTGCTGTTCTGCAGAGTGCTCCATTCCCCCGGGGACCAGGGAATTATTTCTGCCGTCCTATGCACAATCCGTCGTACTCCAGCAAGGTATGCTTTTCATTAGCTATGACCGCACTTCTTTTTCCACCGCTTCCCTCTCGCCACCCGCTGTGTCCAACAACATCCCACAATAGGCAGAGCGATGAAAAGAAATGTCAGTGCTTTCACTGGACCAGCTGTGCCAGTTAGTCTAGCGATGAGCATAGGGCCAGTAACTGAATTGTTGATGGTAATAAAAAGAAATATAATTCTGTTCTAAGAAAGCCAGACTTAATTTCTCCTGTAAATTACTCAGATAAAAATTTAAACGCTAACATAAATGGTGTTAGGTGTTTTGTAGTGTGTGTTTGTGTGTAAAGCCATGTCAATCATTAAACATCTATTCAAGGGCAGGCCTGAAATATGGAACATGACCATCCATATGAGGGTGGGCAAATAGATGATATTGGTCAGTGGTGTGTGTGTGTCCCCATTAACTCCCCCTCCCCTTCCTCCTCTCTTGCCCAGGGGGAGGCCACAGCTGGTCAGGCAGCTAGGTTGGGCTTTGCCTGGGGCAAACACATGCAGCTGGCAGCCAGCAAGGCCAGGGGGTGGGTGAATGAGGGGGTGGAGGTGCGGCTCGGTGCTACAGGCCTTTGATCAGCCACAGAATGATTGGTGAGTCCAAGGTAATTGTATTCATGTTCACGGCAATGTTTATGGATTGGAAAACTAGACAAATCTCCTCTGGTGTCTAGTTGTCACCTTTCCAATGATGGTACATATGACAGACCAATTTATGTATGGAGGCTAAAGCTGTCCAGGTAAGATAGCAGAACTCATTTACAACACTGTATACACGCGGTGGACTGCACAGTAGTGGAGTAATGAAACCTTCCTTGTTCAGCATTACTTATATGCGGCGTAGATGTGCATTGTACTACACGCTTCTTCTGAATAGTGCTATTTTGGGAGGGCTGATGTTCTTTCAAGCCACCGCTTTAATTTTGTTTCCTCCCTCGCTGGCCTGTCTCTATCGGACATTAATGAAACACATCTCACTGTGCTGTGAAGCTTTGTGATACAGGAACCATTACCCATTACTGTTTCCCAATTGTGAAGGGTTGCCAGAGGCCTTGGCCATTCAGTGACATTGGGTGATGAACAGCAGCCTTCCTAGACAGATCTGTCGAGTCAGCGTTGTTTCTTATCTCATTTGTCAATGTATTATGGCACTAAATCTGTTCCAAACACATTTGGATCTGCTGAAAGTCATCAACCCGTATTATTTTTGTCTAATTTCAGTCAAAATGAAAAACATTTGGAACTTAATTGGCATCCAACTGTGGCAAATGAAATTTATTAGACATCATTTAGAAAGGCACACATCTATCTGTATATTATGGTACCACACTTCACAGTGAATGTCTAAGCAAAAGCAAAGCCAATGAAGTCCAAGGAACTCTTCTTAGAGTTGTATTGAGGCATAGATCTGGAGAAGACTAGACAAAGATTACAGTTTTGAAAGTTGTCAGTAGCACAGTGGTCTCTATCATCATGAAATTGAGGATGTTTAAACCGCCCAGGTTCTTCCTAGAACTGGTGGTCCAGTGAAACGAATTAACCAGTCAAGCAGGGCCTTGGTCAGGGAGGTGAACAAGAACCCAATGACCACTGTAAGAGTTTTAGAGTTTAGAATAGCATTGCTGAAAAATTACCATATATGAAGCACTCCATCTATCAGGCCTTTTGGTATAGTGCCTAGACAGAAAACACTCCTGAGTAAAAAGCATGTGACATGATGCCTGAAGACCTAGAGCAAGAGGGAAAAAAATCTGGTCTGATGAGAGCAAAATCTGAATTTTAGGCCTCACTAATCACCTCTACAGGGAAGCATTGTGATGACAATATCATGTTATAAAGATGCTTCTCAGCATCAAAGACTGGGAGAATGGTCACAGTTGAGAGATGGATGAACAGAGAGGTCTTTGATCCTGATCCAGAGGACACGGGACCTCAGACTGGGGCGAAGATGGATCTTTCAGCACAGCCATCTCCCAAAACTTGCAGCCTAGACAAGTGGCCTCATGACAAGTCTGTGAATGTCCTTGAGTGTCCCAGCCAAAGCCTGGACCCTACTAAACATCTGTGGGGTGCCCTGAATCACCATTGCTCCCAATCCAGTCTGACCGAGCTTGAAAGGATCTACAAGGACGAATGAGAGAATCTGCCCAAATCCAGGGGTGCTTTGCTGATTGAAGCGTGATAGAAGACTGCCAAAGTATTTTCTACAAAATAGAATAAATAGTCTAAATACTTATGTACATGAGTTCTCAATTTGTAGACGTACTGCATATTGAACATGTTAAAATGCTTTGATAGTTCCTTAGGTGATTTAGTCTGACTTTAAATCCAGTTGGTTTGCATTTTGAAATGAAATGTATTTATTATTGATATGTTGGGTAAAGGTGTTTTCGTCAGGGGCGTGGAACACTGGACCAGCTCTATACCCTCTACGGGGTGCTGGAGGGTTCATGGGAGTTTGCCCAACCAATCCACTTGTGTTTTGTGGATTTGGAGAAGGCATTTGACTGTGTCCCTCGTGGCATCCTGTGGAGAGTGCTTCGGGAATATGGGGTCCTGGGTCCTTTGCTATGGGCTGTCAGGCCCCTGTACAACCGAAGCAGGAGCTTGGTTCGCATTGCCGGCAGTAAGTCAGACTTGTTCCCAGTGCATGTTGGACTCCGGCAGGGCTGCCCTTTGTCGCCGGTTCGTAATTTTTATGGACAGAATTTCTAGGCGCAGCCAGGGGCCGAGGGGGTCAGGTTTGGGGACCACACGATTTTGTCTCTGCTCTTTGCGGATTATGTTGTCGTGTTGGTCCCTTCAAACCAGGAACTTCAGCATGCACTGGGACGGTTTGCAGCCGAGTGTGAAGCGGTGGGGATGAGAATCAGTACCTCCAAATCCGAGGCCATGGTCCTCAGTCGGAAAAGGGTGGCTTGCCCACTTCAGGTTGGTGGAGAGTTCCTGCCTCAAGTGCAGGAGTTTAAGTATCTAGGGGTCTTGTTCACAAGTGAGGGAAGGATGGAACGGGAGATTGACAGACGGATCGGTGCAGCTTCTGCAGTAATGCGGTCGATGTTTCGGTCTGTTGTGGTGAAGAAAGAGCTGAGCCGCAAGACGAAGCTCTCGATTTACGGGTCAATCTACGTTCCTACTCTCACCTATGGTCATGAGCTTTGGGTCATGACCGAAAGGACAAGATCCCGGATACAGGCGGCCGAAATGAGATTTCTCCGCAGGGTGGCTGGGCGATCCCTTAGAGATAGGGTGAAAAGCTCGGTCACCTGGGAGGAGCTCAGAGTAGAGCCGCTGCTCCTCCACATTGAGAGGGGTCAGCTGAGGTGGCTTGGGCATCTGTTTCGGATGCCTCCGGAACGCCTTCCTGGGAAGGAGACCCTAGGACACGCTGGAGGGACTATGTCTCCCGGCTGGCCTGGGAACGCCTCTGTGTCCCCCCGGAAGAGCTGGAGGAAGTGTCTAGGGAGAGGGAAGTCTGGGCATCTCTGCTTAGACTGCTGCCCCCGCGACCCGGCCCCGGATAAGCGGAAGAAAATGATGATGATGATGATGATGGGTAAAGGTCTCAATTAAAAACATGATTATATTGACTCTTATATAACTTATGTTAACTCTAATCACACTAATCAAATACACTTTTAATCATTTGATTTGGTTTATTGAGTCCTACTTCTTTAATATTTTGTTAGATGGAGAAGTGAATCTCATATATAAATTATTTATTTAAAGACAATCTTGAACTAAAGACAAACAAAGCCTGGGCCAAAATATACAAGTTCTTAAAATGTTTATAATTGTTTTCATTGACAACCCAATTCAATTTAATATCACTTTTGCAAGATATTGCAGATGTTTTTAGTAGCGTTTTCAATCAAACACAATTAATTATAACTTTCATACTATAAATAAGCCAAAATTGAACTTTCATAAATTCTTTATGTCTCAAACTTAGTCATTTGGAAACGTACATGCAAAATTGTGTGTCCACTTCTTTATTTGATCTGTTTTTCATTATATGGTATATTGTATGGTATACCCTGTAATAACACTAGCCTAATGTATGCACACGTATGGTATACCCTGTAATAACACTAGCCTAATGTATGCACACGTATGGTATACCCTGTAATAACACTAGCCCACTTGTCACTATAATAACGAATAGCAGCAGCAGCTGTTGTTGTAGACTGTTGTCATTTCTAAATAGCAGTATCTGCTGGCCCTGTCGAAACAAAAGTCTCATGGTGGTTGTTGTAGAAAACATAACTTGTCTTTAGACAAAATGTAAGCGTTTGTCATCCATAAAAGCAAGGATGGAAGTAGACAAAATGATCACAGAAACTGATTCAGAAAATTCCTTGAAAAATAAAAACTGGGACGTGGGATTCCAATAGTCAAATGCGGTTCAGACGAGTTGATATGTTGCCATGTTGCTTAAAGTTAAACCACCAACAGTACATACAGATCTAATAGAGTTACTTGCATGTATTTTACCTGCCGTTCGCGCGTGCGTGTGGGTGTGTAGGTAGCAGGCCCCCCGAGAACACTGCAGTCTCTCTGATGTTCATACTGTCTAGCTGTTGAAGCTCAGGGACTTTGTTGACCACCCACTGCTACAGTCTCTCAGCTGGAATTCCATTTGTTCCTTCACTGGAATGAAATGGCATTGATTGTTGGCTCAGATGTCTGAGAGAAGGTGGGGGGGGGGGGTAGGAGAAAGGCACTTGCTGGTGCTCAGGCGGTCTTCTCTGGATCAATGACGTGTTTAAAGGGAAAACGACAAGAAAATGGAAAATGTATGATGAGAAAGTAAAAGTGTTTGACTTCATAATGCAATGGAGGTTTGTCACGCTGTTCGTATCAAGATGCAACAGCTCTCATCTCTAATGTGTAGCATATCGTCAGCAGTGGCACTGTTATTACACCCACAACAAGTGTTATCATAATCCTCTTACCATATGCTGTTTTCACCGTGTCTTACATCCAAGAAGAAGCACAAAGACGGAAAGTTACAACCCTAACTCCAGCTCTCACTTCGTTTATGTTTCTTTTTTTGTCACCTCACGTTTGAACAACTTTCTTAACTTTCTTAGTACCCGCCACATTCTAGGTTTGAGCGCTGTGCATCGACAGGGATGTGCTGCGGAGCCCCATGGGTGATGCCTGTTGGCCAGCGTTGCCTTTGTGCTGTTGTCAGCAAGGATTTTCTGGTTTCACCGTGTGTGTGTGTGATATTTTGCGTTATGTGTCTTAGTGTGCTGTGTGTCTTAGTGTCTTGCCTGTTTTAGCATTGTATGTCTTAGTGTGCTGTGTGTCTTATTGAGTTATGTGTTTATTGAAAACAAGCCTGCTTCATTAAACATTCATTAGTGAGTACTGATTGCAGGCGTTGCCATAGACGTTGATCTTAATTATCTTCAAGCCCAAAGCCCCACTGATTAAACCCAAATAGAGTTCCAAACAGTTTCTCCCTCACCTACCTACAGCATACAGCCATCCCCTGTGGAGAGGCCAGCCCCCCTGTGGAGAGGCCAGCCCCCTGTGGAGAGGCCTGCCCCCTGTGGAGAGGCCAGCCCCCTTGTGGAGAGGCCAGCGGGAGAGGAAGATGGCATGTGTGGGGGTTCCGTGTAGCTAATTAAAAAGAGAGAGATTGATTTCCTGATGGTGCCGCTGTAAAAAAGAAGGAAAGCATTTGGCCCCATTGGATTCGCGCCTGGGACCAGATTAATAATGAATTGCTGCATTAATGCTGCTGACTCGTTGAAATACAGCACTTGGGCAAACACGGGAGTAGTGTACAGAACTTACCTCTTGGCCGTGTGGGTCTAGGTTTCTGTGACCTTTACCCTCTGGCACTATGGATCTGGAATCTTGCAGATTACATTCAGTGTGTTAGTCTTCCCCTCCCTTCACTGTTCTTCATCTTTGCTTCGTGTTTCTAGAAAACAGAAATGTTGGCCTTCGTGTTTTACACACACACGTCGTATGCTACATTGAACGCATGTGGTGCAAGTTGTGACTGTAATATAAACAATAGCAACACAAACAGCCAAGTAATTTGAGCAAGGTGTTTAGACAGTACATCAAACACAGACTAGACACAGACACGTAGGTTTAATAACCACTTTATGATATTTTTCCATTGCAAACATTTGCTCAGGAGACTGGGTCATGCAAAATGCACGTTCACTGTCAAACTCTGGTTAATGTACTCTGGTTAAAATTGTGTGGCATCCTTCTTGCGTGATCATTGCAAACCTTGCTAAAGTCAGTTGCTAAAGACAGCATAATGTCTGGTTTTCGCCTAGAGGTCAGAAGAAACCATACATTTTCAATGGAGAAAAACGGAGAGAAAACAATTCATTTCCAATGGGGGAAAAACAAAGCAGCCCATTGGACAATGTGGGCATAGGCGAAGGAATGAACTGGCCAGGGCAACAATTAAAGGGACACAACAATCACGTCATCATCCATCGGAGAAGTCCAGCCTTGCAAACCAGTCATTGGTTTAGAAGACAGAATAAGAGTGACAAGTAGCCCAATTAAACAGACAGATGAGTACCTTCCCCTGTCCAGATGACCTGCTGTACACCTGAACCTCATTTTGACTGGGTTTGGTGGTGACGTCTAAGATAGGGGAAGGTCACTGTCTAAACAATGTGGGTTTTTGCAGTTGGCCAAGATAAATCAGACCAAGTTCTTGTTTATATCTTAAATTAGCCTACAAAACATGCAGGTTTTTAAGAAATCTGCTGTTTTTACAGGGTCTGCTCTATTAACCATCAGTCCCAGTGAGTGCATGGCTCGGTCTCCATCCATCAGGTTCTTTACGTGTTGGACGTCAACCAGAGGAAGCCCTTTGATTATCTCAATATGGTTTGATTGACAGCTGCAGTGGAGGTGGACAGGAACCAAACTCAGCCTGCTCACATCTGGCAACACACGTCAACTGTTGCCTGTAACACTTCATATTTGAGTCCAAGAGAAACATTTGATTAAGGACAGTCAAGTAATGGGATATTTCCTTGATCTGTTGTTCTGTTCCTGTTTACAAGAATGAGCATGTATCCCTCTACTAATTGTGTTAATCCCTATTCCCATTGGTTGTCACATTGAAATGGGATGTCTAATAATCCAGCACTTCTTGTTGGCTTCCGCTCAGTTTAATTGCTACCTTTTCAACCACGTTAGTTTGGCGAGGTGTTTCCGGTGACCTGAGTGTCGGTGTTCTCCAGTCGTCCATCCAACGCAGCCAGAGGCTCCAGAGGAAATGACAGGCTTTCCAATGTGCAATTAGACGATTAATTGTTTATCGGATCCAATTTATAAACCCAGTAAAGGAAGCTGTGTCCGCTCTGTTGTATGTGTGTGTGTGTGTGTGGGTGTGTGTTTGTGTGTGTGTGAGGGGGCGGGGTGTGCTCCCCTGTCATCCTCAATTAGTGTAATTGAGACACCTAATTGCTGTGCTGCTGATCATTTGCCTCTCAAAACACCCTTTTGTCTGTGTAATAACACACACACAAACACTTGTCTCTCTCTCTTTCTCTCCCGATCTCGCTCTAACTCATCCACATGTCACTTTGAGGTCTGAGTAGTTTTCTGCCCCCATGGACCCAGACCCTGTAGTGACCCCCCCACCCCCACCCCCTCCATCCCCTCCTCAGTTCACTCTCCGGAACAGCAAAATCAGCTCTCTGGGCCCCAGAAGGAGGTAATTGATGCGGAACATCGCATATTTCACATCCTGTCATCTCTGAACATCACTGACATCTCCCTTATTGGATCAAGACTTGGAGTCCACACCTCTGTCTCTGGCCTCCTGAGCCTCCCCACTCACTAACTCACTGTATCCTCAATCTCCCCATGCTGCTTTAATGGACCAAATTAAGATTAGGCTCATTTTAACCGGGCGGTGGAAGGAGAAGCGCTGCCTGGATGCAGAAAATAATCCGCTCCAATACAGCCAGTCTTACTAGCTGCTGTCATCCTCCCCAACTAACCTGTCGTGTGTCCTAATATTAATACATTGTATAGGGTGGCATGTATCTCATTACCTGCCAAAAGCTGGTTCAGATGGAACATGGCACATTGGGTAGCATTGTGTCAATTCCTGATAGATTAGCCGATAGATTTATTTCTCAGTGAAAGTGAATCGATGAAAATCTCATTAAGAGAGATGGTAAAGGTCAAAGCAGACATGTAAACATGCGCTCTGTTGGTTTTTGACTTCTTAGGATAATGCAAGATGCCTTGTAATGAACTAGTTCCACTTCTAACGTTCACTACTCCCAGACAACACATGCAAATGTAGCAACCCAGACGAACCTAGACTCAGAGATGGAGTTGTGCTTGTCTAATGAATGCTAACTGATATTCTGCAGGGAAGGCACTCCTATTCACAGATCCAAGCACCCTAAAGAGTGCTGTTTGTTTAGTCTTTATGTGAACAAGGATGTACAGTGCCCTTCAGAATTATTAGAGCCTGTTGCAAAGATATGCAAAAAAGGCTATTATACAGAATTTTTTATAAATTATGAATGAGTCTGAAGACAAACCTGAAAGAGTTATATATCTATGAGAAGATGATTAGATTTGATTAATACCAAATTATTTGGCCAATAATTGATACACACATTTTTGAGAACAAATATTGATTCTTTGATCATTTTAACTAAATAAATGTTTTTTTCATATTTTGACTTCAAAGCTGATAGACAAAATAGTTTTGTAGCTGTTTTGACTGTGTGTGTATATGTGTGTGTGTGAAAAAGGGAGACAGACAGATGGACTGAGAGGGAGAAGCTGGTTAAGTGTGGTATTGTTGTATTCCTCAACTGCTTGTGTCTGAGGTTGATGTCTTCCAAACATAAACATTAATAACCACAGTCAACGAAGACTTGTGATTTCTTTGATGGCCTCCAATAATGACCCTCTCCTTGATCATGGAGCAGTGTTGTATGTGCTGGAGTCTCTGACACACCTGCATGTGCACATTCAACCCCCCACACTTAACAACTCTTCCACCTTATACCTCCCCTGCTTGTGTCTGGGTTTGCACCCCAAGGGCTTGATTTAGATGAAATGTCAGTTTTAATGGAAAATGTGATGGAAACAAAACAACAGCTTGGAATATTGCTTGTGTAAGTAGGAAAAAATGGAGGCTGTGTGTGTGTGTGTGTGTATGAGTGTGTGCATGGGAGGGGGGTCTGTTCCTCCTTTGATTGTACATTTTAGGAATTCATTGGTTGCCTGTGTGATATTAGTGTTGTGTTGCATGTAGCCCCCAGGGCCAACGTGGGCTTTCTAGATGTGTATGCCAAGCGGGAGTTCATTGGCTGCCCGACGGGCCGGCCTCGACGACACAGAACAACCTGGAGCTGACGGCAGCGGCTGATTGGCTCTCACTCCCTCCCTCCCCCCTCAGACGTATCCCTTATGGTGACACGTTGTGAGTCACATCCCCATTAGAGAGGAATGACTGTGTATGGACCCCTGGCATCACACTCAGTCTTTGGATTACTGGTGCATTTACCACCATGACTGTAATGCAGCCACACTCTGCTGTGTTTCAACATCAAGTACAAGCTGTAGTCCAGGTCCTTCCTTCCTCGTCAGGGATGTGGTGCCCATTGGCTGGGTACTCGAAATATGTGATGCACTATTGGCCGGCTACTCAAGCTATGTGATGCCCTATGATCCGGCTACTCAAGCTATGTGATGCCCTATGGGCCGGCTGCTCAAGCTATGTGATGCCCTATGGGCCGGCTACTCAAGCTATGTGATGCCCTATGGGCCGGCTACTCAAGCTATGTGATGCCCTATGGGCCGGCTACTCAAGCTATGTGATGCCCTATGGGCCGGCTACTCAAGCTACGTGATGCCCTGTGGGCCAACTACTTGAGCGTGTTTAGGATCTCTTCCATGTTGTTACCTAGTCATGTGATTACTGTGGTCATTAGAACTGCTCGGCTACTCACAGGCACAATCCCCATTTGGCACAATGGTAATTCATTTATTTCCATTGATCTCTTGTATTCCTCAAGCGTTTGAACAGGGTGGCCTGAATGCTGAAAAAGGGCTGTTGATTAAATGCAGTCTATCTGAAAATGCAATCGCAAATAAGTTCCCTTAGGGGGGATTCTTTCTGCCAAATTCATTCGGTTTATTGTGTAAGAGACAAGCGCTTGTAATTGGTTTCACTTACAGGTCAACAAATCCTCCCTCCTCAAAGTCATGTACAGACAGACAGATAGAAATTCAAAAACAGGAGTGATATTGGCACTGGTATTGGGCTTTACTAGATTTGAAACTGCTATGTTTGTGTACCGGATAGAGAAAAACAGAAGTGTAAATGTTTTCATTCATTTGATGAGAGTTATCACTTCCTGCATCTAGCCCAGTCTGACATTTAACATTGTTAGCATATTGCTTTTAGAACATTTGCCCGAGGACCAACAAAAATGTCTGCTCCTTTTTCCAGGTTAACATTCCCTCATGGAATAAGATGCTTGCCAGGCATAGAGATGAAAAGGGAGCCCTGTTCTCTAAAGAGCAGTAGACTGCAGAGCCGTCTGATTTATGTGGCCGTGGCCCAAGCCTGGCACAGTGTGGGTATAATCACAAGACAACATATTCATTACTCTGTTAATAATTCATCTGTGAAATATTTCCTCTGGGAGTTTGGCATGCCTCCAGGAAGAGTCCAATCTTTTGAGTAAAATATGCGCTTTAGTGAGTCATTTAGATTTGACTTTGATTCTATTGATCATGGTTCCTGTGGGCGAGATTATCTCCGGGATACGCACTAGGATAGAGTTGGAAAATGATAGTGAACAAAGGAAAGTAGAGTCTGGATGTTACTAGAAAAGTATTTGTGGTGGTAGACATGGAGCTGGACAAAGAAAGACTGGACAAGGCAGGGGGAAAGAGTTGTGATGTCTCACCTGCTGACGGTCTGCATGACATGGATGGTATCTAAGTTAAGAATCCACGGTCACCATGGAAACAGAATTTGTCAATTTAACAAGGTGGGGGACCTTCCGCCAGTAAACAGCACAACGATGAGATGGAACTCTGAGAAACAAACACGTATGTCCACGATGACATATGTTGAACTGTGTAATGATCGGCTACCCAAACGTCTTGCTCCAGGCAAACGCCACGCTCACTGCAGTTTGTTTCTTCTACACAAGGAGTCTGGATCGGAACTGACTCCTTGGTCACAAAATGGACCAAATATTCTAATTGGTCCCAGAGTTGAGCAGGACACAGAACACATGCAGGTCAAGCAACGTTTACAAAATGCATCTTTGGCTTTGATGCTCTACATCTCTGGTTCAAGATTATCCGGTGCTAATTGTTTTGTTTTGCACCAACACCCTGCCAAGGAAGGAGTCTCAGACTGAAATGTATAACAAATGATCAGTTTGAATAGTCAGGTTAGTGAAATTGCTCCTGTACAGTATACTGTAGGACTGTCTATCAGGACCTAAAGGTGTAATTCTGGATGAATTGTTAACACCTTTATTCTGAAGTGCTTAACGTCCAAGGTGACACCATGGGTGTGCATGGGTGTAATATGACAAGGTAACATATTGATACAGTGACAGCGTCATTAAACGCTGGGACCAAGCTGGGAACTGTTTTCAATTAAATCAAAACCCAAACAGTATAGAAGGTGTACCATGCCTTCAGATCATTTCTGTTGGGTCAAACAACATGTGTTATTGTAATATAGGACCCAAGTCTACGTACAGTATCTGACAAATCCTGTGTTCTGTATTCATGATAACTAGCAGCAGTCACTGTGCGTTCTTTGCGTCGTGTCATGGTTTTAGTATCATTATAAAGTTTTCGCGCCTGTAATTTGTTTGCAGGATTTTAAAGGGCTATTTATCCAGTCCATTCGGTTGTTCATCTGAGCTGGGTTTTTTTTTTAATTAAAAGACAGCCGTATCTCTCCCCAACATTGGGAGGTGTGATCACACCCTGTCACATCAGTTCAGCACAAACATGTTTATTTTTGGCCAGATTCATTTAATGGTCTTGTCAAAACTGATGGAAATTAGACCTGGCGTAACTGCCAGATAAGCCTGGCTGTTATTAGATGTGTTAGGCTTTGTTATGCTTATTTGGTCCAGCACTCACTGTTGATGCATATTGATGTGTGCTTCTGGCACAATGGAGGGCTTCTAAGAAAGATAAATACGTTTGTGTCCAAATTCTAATTTGTTTATACACCAAATCATGAGAAAATGAGTTTCTAATCTAACCACGGTCAAACTAACTTTGACCGTGGATAGAAGGAAACAGTTTGCTAGTGCCAGTTTGAAGTCACCAAATTCCGCGAGCTCTTTTGTCAGTATACAGTTTAAAAAAAATCAATGCTAGTGTGACAGATCCCCAATGTACAAGTTTGAAGTGTTTTGGAGCAGTTTTCCATTTGCAATGCAGCTTTTGTAAAGCGGGATGCACCCGTTTCAATTCATGAATTTGGACAATGCTAGTAATGCTAATTTCAGACTGGGACAGAGCTGAATAATGGATTGTTTTGAAAAATGACTCTATGTGCCTTCAGGAACAACTCAGGGTAAGTGGACCTTTACCCAAATGTGAATCTGGGCCGAACTATCCCTTTCAGGATAAAATCCTAAGGAAACATCGACCTAAATGCCAGTGTAATATTAATGGCACATATGAATGCCAATTCTTAATAAGTTCAAATGTAATAACATTTTGATGAAAATGGATACACATGCATACATTGTGTTTTGTCCTGAAGGAGTCGTCTGTCAGTGTGTCTGTCTTTCAGTTTCTGTAAGTGGAATTTGATGGTAATAACACTGGGCTAAATTGAGATGAAACATCCCTTCTCTTTTTCCCTAAGAATATAAATCAGTCACAGAGGGTGGTTTTATGGAAACCTCTTCACTAGGTCTATCCAGACAGATCTCACTACATCATATGCGGCCTCACCATCTGCTCATTACCCGTACTTTACTGGATGTTGTCATGGAGCTGTTGTTGCTCTTTCATTGTTTGAGTCGATTGTTATCTCATTGCAATCAAATTTCAATATAGAGCATATTAAAAATGCCAGAGCAAGAGAAAAGAGAGCCATTATGGAAATACCAGGAAATAGTAAGAGAGGGGACAATGCCTTCCTAGAGAGACCAGGAGACAGGAAGAGAGGGGACAATGCCTTCCTAGAGAGACCAGGAGACAGGAAGAGAGGGGAGAATGCCTTCCTAGAGAGACCAGGAGACAGGAAGAGAGGGGACAATGCCTTCCTAGAGAGACCAGGAGACAGGAAGAGAGGGGAGAATGCCTTCCTAGAGAGACCAGGAGACAGGAAGAGAGGGGAGAATGCCTTCCTAGAGAGACCAGGAGACAGGAAGAGAGGGGAGAATGCCTTCCTAGAGAGACCAGGAGACAGGAAGAGAGGGGAGAATGCCTTCCTAGAGAGACCAGGAGACAGGAAGGACGGGGAGAATGCCTTCCTAGAGAGACCAGGAGACAGGAAGGACAGGGAGAATGCCTTCCTAGAGAGACCAGGAGACAGGAAGGACGGGGAGAATGCCTTCCTAGAGAGACCAGGAGACAGGAAGGACGGGGAGAATGCCTTCCTAGAGAGACCAGGAGACAGGAAGGACGGGGAGAATGCCTTCCTAGAGAGACCAGGAGACAGGAAGGACGGGGAGAATGCCTTCCTAGAGAGACCAGGAGACAGGAAGGACAGGGAGATGGACAGTAGATGTAGGAGGTAGAGAGGAGGTAAAAGTGTAGAGAAGTGTTAGAGGTGTTGAGAGGCGGTAGAGAGGTAGAGAGGTGGTGTGGAGGTAGGGAGGTGGTGTGGAGGTAGGGAGGTGGTGTGGAGGTAGAGAGGTGGTGTGGAGGTAGGGAGGTGGTGTGGAGGTAGGGAGGTGGTGTGGAGGTAGGGAGGTGGTGTGGAGGTAGAGAGGTGGTGTGGAGGTAGAGAGGTTGTGGGTGTAGAGAGGTGGTGTGGAGGTAGGGAGGTGGTGTGGAGGTAGGGAGGTGGTGTGGAGGTAGGGAGGTGGTGTGGAGGTAGGGAGGTGGTGGGTGTAGAGAGGTGGTGTGGAGGTAGGGAGGTGGTGTGGAGGTAGGGAGGTGGTGTGGAGGTAGGGAGGTGGTGGGTGTAGAGAGGTGGTGTTGAGGTAAAGAGTTGCTAGGAGGGCAGATAGTTGATTGAGGGGTAGAAAGGTGGTAGACGGCTTTTTTGTTTTAAAACACTTTAAAGGGTCATAAACCCCACATGACAATTTCTATAAACATTTATTCAAACAAAAACATGGTCAACCTCCTTTAAAAAGACAATCCAGATCTCCCTCCTCCATTGGCTGAGCACAACATCCCCCTGAATGCCCCATATACTGATGGAAAGCCTCAGATTTCCAACCGGTTTGTAACAGGCATACTGAACTCTGTCTAGAGGGAGGAAAAGAGGGACACTGAGGGCGCCAACATATTTTTTTTTCCCAGAGCAATGACACCCACTTCAAAGCAACAAGTGCTCTCCCCTTCAGCGAGGAGATGTCCTTGGACGGGCACTCTGTAGCTGCACACCACCCCCTCAACACACAATCCAAAGCATATTGTTTCATGTGAACTGTTGTTTTTATTGGATCATAATGGTTTGGTCCTGCATTTTAGGGCCACTCACAGAGCACCCCAAACAAAGTCTTTGAGAATGGTACGGTAACAGCAGACTTCATAAAAGCACTCCTGAGTGCGCACTCTGATCTCTTTTTATGTCTTTGATTGTGTATGACCTCTCTGACCTTCACAAGGTCCTTACACAATGTTGAACCATCACTTTGTTATCATTGCTGTTCTCTAATCTCCACTACTGCGATTATTGCTTTCATTTCCCTTTAATAACTGTTACCAGGGATGATCTTTCTATGTGACTGAAGAAATCAATGGATGGCCTGAAAGTGGAATGAAGCCCTGCCTCTGTACTTTGACTGATTAAAGCCCTCCCAGGTCCAGCCTTCTCTGCTGTATCTCTGGCTTCTCATTGTCCTACCAGTAGGAACGCCTTCATCACAGTACTTGTCACTAAGTGTCTGTGTGACAACAAGGTCTGTAGGTCAATGAACTGCTTGATTCTATGTGTCAGGTCATAGAAGGACAGGAGTCAGGAAGGATTCAAAACACTGTATATATAAGTGATGTAAATCCGGTGCTTTAGGGACTTATCTGTACCCCTGAGTTATAAACATAATTTAGAATAGGTTTAATTCATTTTTTGCCATCAATTTAGACATGAAATTCCCAGTAACTCAACATTAAGCTATTATTCAATTGATAAGTGTATTTATTTTTTTAGTGTGTAAAGCAACTTTTTTCTTTAACTTCAAAGGGGTCTGTGAAATCAGAGAATTGTGTAGTAACACCTCATGTAGCCTCATATTCTGGTAAAAACAGATGAGGATATCACAAGTGTTGCCATGTCTGCTATATTAACAAAACTATGCTACTTTTTAAAGCCTATTTTTAGACATATTTCCATTATTGAACATATTTGGATATTCTGGGGTTGATTTCCTCTTTACGGTGTCCGAGTTTTCAAGTTGGCTTTAGCCTATTTCACAGTATAGCCATCAAAGGCATTTTAAGCATTATTTCTACATGCACGTTATTTTTAGCAGAGTTTCACGTCTGTGTAATCTATAACGTGTCACGGGTGTGTCACAACAACCACCCTATCAGTGTTCATCGTGACAGGTCTACCTCAGGCCGTTAAACCCCATCCGTTAACTGTACAGGCACATTCCAGACCCAGTTCCACACTAACAGTCCCTGGAAGATTGATGAAGCAGGGTGGCAGGTTCGATGGGCCCCGGTGGAGGGGTGAATTCCCAGGCCACGATCATGAATGGACACCTGGGGGATGGATGGCAGCCCTTAGCTGTTCTAATAGACAGCTGGGGGATATATATTACTGCTCTGGTGCCTGAGATGAATCCCTGCTGGATTGACACTGTACTCATTTGCTGGTTTTGAATGGACCCCATGGGTCGCTGGAGTCTTTGCTGTGCCTACCTAGAGCTGACAGGAGCTGGCTGCGCACCGTAACCTGAGACTCTGTCACTTTGGTCTTTCTGGGGAGAGCTGCTCTCAGTGGGCCAGGAAAAGGAGTAGGTGCTGGGATCTGCTGACACCGTGCGCATTTGAAGAGGCTTCCTACCCTCCGCTTTTCCACTGCCATTATTTACCTTGGTTCTCGCTTCTTTCTCCCAATCTCAAACGCAAGTGCTGCCGAACGTCAGTGCAGCGGCGCGGCTTTAATTCACCCACGGGCGGTTTGGGAGGGTCAACTCTGCTTTAAAAAGAGTTTCGAAGGCAAAACCGTGTTGCCCCCAGAGTGTTGCCCCCAGAGTGTTGCCCCCAGAGTGTTGCCCCCAGAGTGTTGCCCCCAGAGTGTTGCCCCCAGAGTGTTGCCCCCAGCTTAATCAAGTATGTGAACAAGACAACGGTGGTTGACTTGCTCTCCAACAATGACGAGACAGGGAGTGGGTCAGAGCCCTGGCAAGCATTGCCACTTAAAGAGCTTCTCCCATCACGGTTGACCTCTGGGTGAATAATGCACGTGCGTCAACACCTCTTCAACCTCAGGCGGCGGAAGATATTCGACATGTTGTAGAGGACCCACACAGACCTTTACAGACACACTAGCTAGGGTGCACACTCTGGCCGTGGTTCCGGGGCTCTTCGGAGAGGGTTGGGATCAGCCCAATGCACCCCCGGAGACATGAGGCCTGCACTTCAGAACACAAAGAAAGGTCACAAAGGTCATCACGGACCTCATTCCCCCTGAGCCGCAGGATGTTGGCGCTGCTCCCATCTAGCAGATAGAGACAGGTCCGGATCATCAGAACCAGGACAAAGGAGCAGAGACAGGTCCAGTATATCAGAACCAGGACAAAGGAGCAGAGACAGGTCCGGTTTATCAGAACCAGGACAAAGGAGCAGAGACAGGTCCAGTTTATCAGAACCAGGACAAAGGAGCAGAGACAGGTCCGGATCATCAGAACCAGGACAAAGGAGCAGAGACCGGTCCGGATCATCAGAACCAGGACAAAGGAGCAGAGACAGGTCCGGTTTATCAGAACCAGGACAAAGGAGCAGAGACAGGTCCGTTTCATCAGAACCAGGACAAAGGAACAGAGACAGGTCCGGATCATCAGAACCAGGACAAAGGAGCAGAGACAGGTCCGGATCATCAGAACCAGGACAAAGGAGCAGAGACAGGTCCGGTTTATCAGAACCAGGACAAAGAAACAGAGACAGGTCCGGATTTTTAGAACCAGGACAAAGGAAGAAAGATTTCCACCATCAGGCAAACAGATTGTCAACTAACTGCCTGCTGTACCAAGTCACTTCATGTCATGTTCCTTTCATTTTTCTCTGTTACTGAATATGTAAACAGGTAATTGTTCTCATGTGGTCTTTCCCATTTTATTAGTTACTTTATTTAACCAACGGCATTGTCTGGAGCCTCAGACACAAGCCTTTCCCTACCATCTCATCCATTCCTGTTGACCCTTACTCCATCACCCTCTACCAACCACAATGACAGACTGTTACAGTATTTCATATCAGCTGGTAGGAAACTTGACTAAGTTGAGTGACAGAGAAAGAACAAATGGAGAGAGAGACCAACAGAGAGAGAGAGAGAGAGAGAGAAAAGGAATGTGTGAGAGTGTGAGTGAGAGAGTGAGAGAATGTGAGTGAGAGGGAGAATGTGAGAGAGTGAGAGAATGTGAGAGAATGTGAGAGAGTGGGAGTGAGTGGGAGTTAGTGGGAGAGAGTGGGAGACAGTGGGAGAGAGTGGGAGAGTGAGTGAATGTGAGAGAGAGGGAGAGAGGGTCACTTTAAGCCATTATGTTGTGAAGCAGCGGCATAAAAACCCTTTGTGTTGTGTGACTCATCGTGGGCATCATCATCATCATCATCACCAGCGCAGCGAATGACAGCCAGTCTGAAGATGACTCTGAGAAGAATGCAAACATGTCATCTGGTAGGCTTACAGTTCGCATAATGTTACTCATCATTACAGCGTTTCCGCCAAAGGGGGGTGTTTAACAAGCAGAGCGACATGCCTCAGACTGAACGCGCAGTGGGAGAAGCGTTGACTCAGCCCCTCCAGTAGTCCTCGTCCTGTGTCGACATCCTCCCTCTGTTCGGCGAGCTGCTCTGGGAGTCATTGACCTAGACATATGCTCTCTTTACTTCTCCCAGCCCTCCCCACTCCGCTCCGCCTTCAGTGATCTGGGACACTTACACAGGAACACTTGGTTGCCTGGAGCCTGAGGGGAGGCTCAGAGCGCATGTCTCCGCCCCCCCCCCCCCCCCGCCCCCCCCCCCATCTTCACTAAGCTCCACTTTAGGCTCTCTGCATTTTATCAAAAACATCTGGCTCTGTCAGGACCAGTTTATCACAGCTGGGTCTTCTTTATCACATGCCTCCCTCTCTGTGTTTGCTGTGTTTATCAGAGGTGCACACTGGGAATTGCGCCTAGTGTGGTCTGGTGTCTGTGGTGACGCTGTCCAGGACACGGTAGATCATAACCATCACTTTCGAATGATATGCAAATGTGAACCTTGTCGTGAACGGACAATTGCATTGGCACGCGTGAACTCGTGTCTTCACGCGTCGCCGGAATACGGTCGAGTATCCCGGCAATTCCGGTGAACGCTGTAAAACCTCTTGTAAATACAATTCATTCAGTCCACCGGGGCTGGACCGGTGATCCAGCTAACCCGGCATTGAGGTCTCGTCTTCTCCAGGCTTCCTGTCTGAGAGGAAACCCAGCTGGGGAAATCAGTGAATCAGCTGCTGATTGGATCACTGATGGAGACCATTTGGAACCCATTGCTGCTGGGGGAAATTGAATTACCCTCACAATCTGTCGCCTTCTTTTTTCTCTCGCCACAACAGCTTATGTGAGGTGAATATGGAGAGCTGGTGCGGTTTCTCTGTGTTTTTGGGAGCGGGGCATGCGCTCGCTGCACCGCCATCTCTCCTGCTATTTTGTTTGCACCTCTTTAACCTACCAGATTCACAGTGAGTTCTGGTACGTTGCTGCTGGCTTTAAATGGGTTTCGCGGTCCGGCCGGTTGGTCCGAAAAACTTTGGGATTACTGTGGTGGAGGCTGCAGTGACAGAGCGACCTCAGTAGGACGTCGTAGAAGACCTTTTGAACTCTGGTGTGGAGGGGATTACTCTCGGAGTTCTGTTTTTTGCTGTTACCCCCAGAAGAGGCTGATTATCTGTGTGTTTTTTTGTAGACAGCAAAAGCACATCCTCCACAGTGTATACAGCAAGCTTCATGTTCTGGACACAGACAGCATAGGAGAGGGAGAGAGGATCTGGAGATACACTGGGCCTGATGTCAGCATCAGTATATGAGACAACAAACGTTCACCACATCAATGAAAAGCCATGCAATATCTGTCAAGTATGGGAAAGTTCAGTACAAACCTCCAGTCAGGCCAAATATAACAGTCATCCCCACATTACTAAAGATGAAGAGCTGAGTTATCACTGGAAAGGGATCCATATGAATGTTTCATATAGAGACAAACGTCTAATTTAACCGATTCCTTTATAGTCTATTAAATATTTTAAACCACTATTTAAACAACTACTGAAAGTACACCGATCAACCATAACATTATGATCACTGACAGGTGAAGTGAATAACACTGATCATCTCGTCATCATGGCACCTGTCAGTGGATAAGAGATATTAGGTAGCTAGTGAACATTCTGTCCTCAAAGTTGATGTTTCAGAAGCAGGAAAAATGGGCAAGCGTAAGGTTTTGAGCGACTTTGACAAGGGCCAAATTGTGATGGCTAGACGACTGGGTCAGAGCATCTCCATAATTGCAGCCCTTGTGGGGTGTTCTCGGTCTGCAGTGGTCAGTACCTATCAAAAGTGGTCCAAGGAAGGAAAAGCGGTGAACCGACGACAGGGTCATGGGAGGCCAAGACTCACTGACGCATGTGTTGAGTGAAGGCTGGCCCGTGTGGTCCGATCCAACAGACGAGCTACTGTAGCTCAAATTGCTGACAAAGTTAATGCTGATACTGATAGAAAGGTGTCAAAACACACAGTGCATCACAATTTGTTGGGTATGGGGCTGCGTAGCCTCAGACCAGTCAGGGAGCCCATGCTGACCCCTGTCCACTGCCTGAAGGCATCTACAATGAGCACATGAGTATCAGAACTGGACCCCGGAGCAATGGATGAAGGTGGCCTGGTCTGATGAATCACGTTTCCTTTTACATCACGTGGATGGCCGGGTGCGTCACTTACCTGGAGAACACATGGCACCAGGATGCACTATGGGAAGGAGGCCAGGGGGCAGAGACAGTGTGATGCTTTGGGCAATGTTCTGCTGGGAAACCTTGGGTCCTGCCATTCATGTGGATGTTACTTTGTCACGTACCACCTAACTAATCATTGTTGCAGAACATATGCACCCTTTCATTGCAACTGTATTCCCTGAATGTATTGGCCTCATTCAGCAGGATAATGCACCCTGCCACAAAGCAACAATGGTTCAGAAATGGTTTGAGGAACACAATAACGAGTTCAAGGTATTGACTTGGCCTCCAGATTCCCCAGATCTCAATCCAATCAAGCATCTGTGGGATGTGCTGGACAAACAGGTCCGATCCATGGAGGCCCCGCCTCGCAAATTACAGCATTTAAAGGATCCGCTGCTAACGTCTTGGTGCCAGATACCACAGCACACCTTCAGAGGTGTAGTAGAGTCCATGCCTCGACAGGTCTGGGCTGTTTTGACGGCAAAAGGGGGACCCACACAATATTAGGCAGATGGTCATAATGGTATGGCTGATCGGTGTATGTTGCCACATATTATTATGGCCTTCAACAGCTCTAAACCCAGGGTCAGCTGCTGAAAACAGAACTCCGCTCCACGCTGTCGGAAGAACCAATTCACAGCTGGGAATACAGCTTCTTCCAGTGATTACGGAGAGGACAGTTCTGCACCTCAACACCCAGGCCTGTCGTCCCCTCTTGGAACGGGTCAGCCCTGTCCCCCCACAGCTATGGCGCTTGTGTCTAGGGCCTCATCCCCTTGTTAGGATACATGTTCATGTTTCACCTCATTGTGTTTCTGCTCGGGCACTTCAGGACAATTAATCAATATAAATATACAGGGCTTCACAATAAGGCTTTTATTTTCTGTACTAATCAGACAAGTCATTAGGCAGTAATGAGCTGACTCTTTTGTTGCTCTTCTGGTAAGGGGGGAAGTTGGGAGCGTGGGAAGTGAACACACACACACGCACGCACGCACACACACACCATTCGGCTTTCCGGTAGTCCCACTTCAATTATAGCAGCATCTCACCCGGGAAGAAGCCCACTTACCCTGCATTCACTTTATGAATAATTGATTGTTTATGCAAGTGTTTTGTTTATAAGTACACTTTTGGTCTCTGATTAATTGTTTTCTAGACATATTCATTTGCTAAATTTGATTCAGTTTAAACTTCATTATTTATTAGCCAAACACTCTGGCAATTAGGCGACACTAGGCTTTTGGAGGGTTTCTGTCAAACACATATTTTTTCCGCATTAGGAAATGCTCACGTGCACACACACACACACACACACACACACACACACACAGACACACACACACACAGACACACACACACAGACACACACACAGAGACACACACACACACACAGACACACACACAGAGACACACACACACACAGACACACACACAGAGACACAGAGACACACACACACACACAGACACACACACAGAGACATGGGGCATCAGGTGATAGCTCCCATCTGCTTTATGTTTCATGGGGACTTGAAATACCGCAGATAACCTGTCAGTCATGCTTTTAAGAAATACAAGGCAGATTATTAAAGGTTCTGTTTGGTGCCATCTGAAGGGGGCTTTCTCATTCACTCAAGAGGAGGCTCTGCATCGTGACGTTATTGCTGGGCACCTCCACTTCCTTAGTCTGAGACAGGAAATCACATAACCAATATCGATGACATCCTGGTCTGTGGGGGGGGGGGGCACATGTGTGTTTTTTCTTAATTGGAGGAAATGAATAGCTGTGACCTTTTCGCTGCGGTTGTAATGAGAGGAACTGTGCATAATTCCTTCCTGTAACTTATTTGATCGCAGCAGCAAATTGCCCTGTAGCACCTCTAGTAGGGAATAGATTGTGACCACAGCGATGTAGAACAGGGCCTCATCAGTATACTGCACCGGTGTAAAACAACTGTCTGCGCTTCATACATTCTACTTTCCTTTACAGTTCCTGGGACTGGAGCACTGGTTCCTAATGTGGTTGTTTAGCACACGCCAGCGTGTACAGCGCATGGGGACCGTGGTTACTGCTGGAGGGACGGGTGAGGCTTTTGGCTAGGGTCAACTGAGGCCAGCGGAAGACAAAGGGCCTACGATGAACGGTTAAATGAATAGCAGAAGCAGAAGACTAAACATGAGGAATATGACAAACCACTGAATGAATAGCAGAAGCAGAAGACTAAACATGAGGAATATGACAAACCACTGAATGAATAGCAGAAGCAGAAGACTAAACATGAGGAATATGACAAACCACTGAATGAATAGCAGAAGCAGAAGACTAAACATGAGGAATATGACAAACCACTGAATGAATAGCAGAAGCAGAAGACTAAACATGAGGAATATGACAAACCACTGAATGAATAGCAGAAGCAGAAGACTAAACATGAGGAATATGACAAACCACTGAATGAATAGCAGAAGCAGAAGACTAAACATGAGGAATATGACAAACCACTGAATGAATAGCAGAAGCAGAAGACTAAACATGAGGAATATGACAAACCACTGAATGAATAGCAGAAGCAGAAGACTAAACATGAGGAATATAATGAACCACTAAATGAATAGCAGAAACAGAAGACATTTCAGAAGTTCTCAGTAACTAGTCTTGCATTGCCAAGACAAGTCTTACAACAGATCATTTGTTTCGGTGGGTATAGTTGAAATTGAACCCGTGCATAATCTAGTCTCTTCTCAACTGTTTGCATGAAGGCAGCAACGTCACTTTCCTCTGCGTGTATTCCAATACCACCCCTGCGTGCAAATTTACAACCGAAGTTGCACAGACTTCGCAAATATAGTCCAATTGTAAATCAACCCTATGGAGAATAAATCGAGTCTGGAACCCGTTGCTAAGCTGTGGAAGAGGGCCCGGACCTTCCGTGGGAGGCCTCGCATACCAGACAGCCTTGGTGTCACCCTGGGACTGGGACTGGAACAGGACAATCAGCGTTAGGCTCCTCGTGGGGAGGGTTACGAGGCCTACACAGGGGAGAGACAACGGCACCAGGCTGCTGCTGCATATGCCAAAGACGAGGCGGACTGCCAGTTTATGGGGAGACTGGCAGTGCAGTGCAGGATGCAAATCCTTGACAGAGGGAGATGAATTATTGAAGCGCTGCTGTGCGTTGTGGAGGGCTGCTGAGGGAGAGAAGGGACGCATACCAAAAAATGCTAAAGATATCGACGGGTTTATAGAGTGTTCGGGTGTTTTGATTCTTTTCGTCCTTTTTATTCAACTGAGCTACTGTCGATTTTGTCGCACAAATTCCGACATCCAAAATCCGACCCTCTCCGGGGCTCGTTCAGGTTCGCAGTTAACAGTGTGCTACCGTCTTTCTACAAAGTGGATCGAACAGTGATTCGTGGGCCAAGTTGGCGGGGGGTGGGGTGGTATTGCTGACGCCCAACGCAGAATCGAGGCAATTAATGCAAAACGGAGCCGCGGAAATTACCGCTCCCCCGATCTGTGTTCACTCCTCCACTTCGGGGTGCTTGGAGGGGCAGGCAGCGGAGAGACAACTGTCTGGAACATAAACAGCTGGCTGCCTAAATGAAGTCCTGGAGACATGAACAAACGTAGCACACCCCCATCCATTTCAATGTTTCATTGCGAGAGCAATATTGCATTATAGTCATCACAACAACGGGGGTCTGTTCAAATGGACGCGATAACTGCCTTTGGCGATGTAAGGAGAAGAGTGAGCAGGAACGATGCAGTTTAATTGACTGTGCCTGGCCGGCGACGGAGCAGGATGGATGCACAATGCGCTCCGTATTTGCGCTGATGTAGAAATGCGGCGAACACGCCCCCACCCCCGAATACCCCCCCCCCCCCCCCCCCCTTTGTGGAAGATGACAGTTGCTGGACATCTTTTTCTTTTCCCCCGATAGGAGTGATGGGAAAAAGTAATCGATGTCTTTGTCGCGGTGTCCGTCATGTGTGATCGCGTCCCACCTTTCTGTCTGTTGCGGTAATCGCTCCATTTTGTTCGTGGAGCTAGCGGGTTGTCTTCTGATCGTTGTATGCCCCCCCACCTCCCCCACTGCCTCTCTCTCTGCCTCCCCTCTCCCTGACAGACACCACCCTGTCGAGTGAACGTGGTGAGTACTGCAGATGCACGTCTCCCTGATTTAAAGAGGGAAAAAGATCAACTGACTGTAATTACCGCAACAGCACTACTGGCCCCACGAGTCCCATCACGGGCTGACATTTGCATATCTCCCTGCGTGTATGCTTCACTCTGCCCTTTCTAGACAATTGGTCCCCCGTGTCTCCAATGATACCCCTATTTACAGTATCCTGCTCCATCTCCCGCCAGCATTCTCTTTGTCTTCGTAACGGGCTCGGGTGTGTCTCCTCCTTCTCCGCAGAAGGAGCAGATGAACCACCTGTCCTGCATATGTTCCCGTGTTGCGTGTTTGGTACTGCCGTTTCACGCTCAGAGGAGCGTGGTGATCACCCGTTTGCACTCAAATGAAGACGGAAAATGAGCCGAGGCGCAGTCGTCGCGCTCGTCCAGGCCGTGGCTGGAGCCTGTCGAGGCTCGCTTTATTTTTCTCTTTGTTTGTGCTGTGCCTGGAGTCCGGACCGGTTTACCTGCAGAGCCCGGGGACTAGGCAGGCGGACGCAAAGCACCTGGGCTTACTATGGTGCAGTCAGCTGCATCTGTTTAGAGCTACTCTGTCTTCCTTTCCCTCTCTGCAAACATCCCCGGCAGCCTGGCTGTGTTCAGCACAGGGAAGGGTGAGCAGACGAAGCAGAAGCGGTAAATCTGGGTGTTTGAAGGGAGCATGTGCGCGTCTTGGTGTGGTGAATATTTGCGCCCTGTGAATGAAAACAAGGGCCGTGATCAAATCCCCCCCGAGGTGAGGTCGGCGCTCTTTATCCGGAGGAGACGTTACGGTCCTCTTTCCGTGTGGTCCTGATGTCAGTACGAGGAGCCCCAGAGGCCATGTCACCTCCGAGAGGGTGGGGCTCGCCTTGCCCTGAGCCCTCCCTTCCCCCACGGGGCCTCTGCTGGGAAATAAAGGGAAGCGTATCTCAGAGGGAGGGAGGGAAGTAATGAAAGAGGAGGACTGAGAGGCCGCAGAGGCGGATGGAGTTGGTGGAAGGTCTCTGTGCCCTTGGCCCTTTGTACGCCGCTGCCAGGAGGCGGCAAGGGGCTAGCGGAAGACAGCGACACGGCTTATCATTGTTTATAATGGCCAGAGTACACCCCCCACCCCCCCCCACCCCCCCGCCGCACACTCCTGTAAGTATGTGTGTGTGTTGGAAGGATTACAGCCGCCACCCTGCCCTGTCCTCACCGAGGCCCTTTTAGACCCCATTCTGCGGAGCTAGATAGCAGATAGCCCCCTCATTGTCAAGTGGCTGGGAGCTTTCTGTCGGCTTAATTGGCTATACCTGAGGCGGGAGGCCTACGTGTAATTGTAATAAGAGAAAATGCTTCGCCTGGCTGGTTTTAGTGCCCTTATCTGTAATCTCTGGATTGATTATGATTATGGTTTTTCTGCCAGCCGAGCAAATTGTTCAGCCCCATCAACTGCACTGGAAACTGCCTCAACTCTGTCAGGACCAAATGGGGGAGCAGAGCACATTGGCAAACACATAAAACACGGAGCCATATATTGCTTATTGCAACACAAAACAGCCGAGAGGCCCCATCTATTCCCATCCAAGTCCCTGTATGTTCTCTAAGTGCTTTCTGTTCGATTGTAAGGGTCATACAGTATATAGAGATACATCAGAAAGTCCTTAGTAATAGCTTTTTATTTGTAGAGTAATGCATGTGGAAGTTGACCACCGCAAATATCCTAATGCAATACATGAACTATCCATTTTCAAAATGGAACCATATTGTGTCATGATTAAAGGTGTTTGTGTGCTGCACCAGCTTCCCCCTCAGCTCCCAGCTTAATTCGATATGTATCCTTGAGAGCAATGTGGAATCAATTGAATGCACATAAACTTTATTTGGCTAGCTGCTCAACAGGAATACCTAGCGTTGCCCGGTATTGAAAGTGATGCTCTCATTGTAGCTTTGAGTAGCTGTTTGGGCTGAGAGAACAGCTAATGGCCTGAGAAATGTCTTCAAACCTCCCGTATAACAACAGCTGAAGCTAATGTCTCTCTGCTGCAGCAACACAATGTCCAGGAGCCTAGGCAGTGAAGGGAGAAAACCCTTTCATGTGTCAGGAAGAAAGGAAGACCATTTTTGTCAGCCTAATTGTGGGTCTGTTCTGCTCTCCAAGTGGCCTGCTGAAATGGCCTAATTACCTGCTGGACCAGCTCTGGGTTCAAGGCTCAGAGACCTGCCGTGAAACGCCGGTTGGTGGATCTCTGCATTGAACTGACAGTACTGTATCTGTCTCCAGGGGGCCAGAGCAGACTATAGTACGGTGTTGGGGTATTCTCAAATGGAGATAGCGCAAAACAGCTGACATGCTAGTGTGGTTTATGCCAGCAGAGGATATGTGGTTGATTTACCTGGACCTCACTGTCCATAGACTGCTTGGTGCAGATTTTAACCAGGTTGTAGTGTTGGCTGGATGTTGTAAATACACACAGTAAGCACACTCGATAGTGTCAGTACGCTTTGCTCTCTCCGGATTTCATCTCGCAGCGCAGTGCATCTCGAACCGACTGGGGTTTATGTGGGCTTGCTTTTGGCACCCGCCATTGAAGCAGAATATTCATCACAGTAGACAGTAGAAGCCAATACGACCGCTTGCAATTCTATACGCTGTACATGTTGACATTTGAAAGAGTTATTGTTGTGCAGTCGGATGTTCCGACCGTATTGCTCACCGTAGGTGTCCTACAGAGAGTTGAGAGTGCCATGATAAAAACAAAGGTAGGTCCACCATGGAACTAATGGCTGAAAACAAATTGGCATACTATTTCAAATGATGGACTAGAAGCTATGCAGGGAATACATTCTAACGTTTGGTGAAGGTACAACCTCAAATTATATTGTGATATTATCAAACAATTTTGCGATACATAGTGAAAAATGATATCCTGATGTGGCTGAATCTAACCCCTCCTATCACTGCAAGATGTACTGCCTGATCTCCTGCGCTGGCTTTCCCTGAAATGTGGCGGATTCAAAGGCCCTCTGCCCCTCTTCCTCCTGAATGCCAATTAAAAGTGTTTTTCCTCAGGCAGATTTAGAGCTTCTGACAGTCACAGAGAGCTGTGGAAACTGAAGTAACTCAGGACCTACTGCAGATGGTTAGGCTTGAATTTGACAAGGGAAATGGAAACAAAGCAGGAAACAAACAACCTCGTCTGTTTGGGTGGAAAGCACCTCCTTCCAGTCCAATTTAAAATGGAGCCCTGTCACATACTCCCTGACTGACACACTGGCAAACCTCCAGCCAGAGCCCATTCACTGGTCTAAGATATATTTGTAAAAATGCCTTGCAGGATTTCAACCTATCAATCCAAAAAATATAACTATTGAACCTGAAATCATTTCTCAAGAGGGAATCGGCAACAACAACTTGATCCTCAGCTAAGACCTCAGCTTAGGGTCTTCAGTGAATATGGACAAGCTGGACATGTATATACAATGTCTGGGAGGCTACGGGAGGAAAGAGGCACAAAGGAGCAAGCCTAATGGCCGCCAGCTCCAACATCCCAGTGGGCTGGTCGTATCAAACAGGACCACCAGCCTAATCCGTTTTCCAGGAAGTGAGAAACCCCTTTTTGGTGAGTCAGATAAGAGAGGACTGGTTAGTGAGCGGGCGAGGGCATTCTCCCAGGCCGTGCTCAATACATAAAGAGGAAGAGAGAACACCTGAAACAGAACGATGAATGTTGTGTTTGCACCAGATTCAAGTCAACATAATACCTGGCTTGCCTCATTGTGGAAGGATTCTTCCTTGGTGAGTTTTTTAGATGACTGTATAGGCCACATGTTCAACACTGAGCTTATTCATCTCTTTCATGTAGAGAACATTATTGTGTATGTAAGGCCCGATATTACACTATGTAAACTTTAACACCTTTTCTTCCCCTCTTTAAACTCCTGCTGGGCTCCCATCTTCCTCTTGTTCCTGCCTTTCTCTTTTCCTTCTCCTGCTCTCTGTTCAAGACACGTCTCTGCTGTGTTTTCCCAGCCTGGGCGGCTGAATCATTTGAAAGGCACTGTAGCATTAAGGGCCCAGTGAGACGTGCCTCGTCCAGGCAAATCCCTACACAAATTAGAGTGTAGGAGCCATTATTAAAGCCAATCACTCCTTGTAGCGCCCCTACAGTTAAATTACCACCTTTCCACTCCTGCTCATGTCTATTGAACACAAAGACACCCTTTTTATGAGCCTTTTTCCCACCACAGCGGAGTGAAGCAACAGAGCACGGAGCTTTAAAATCAGTGTTGTTTTCCTAGATTGGGTGTGTCTGGGAGCTGCCATCCATGTGAGACAGGCCCTGCTAACGGCCTCCTCAGGATCTGCATCAGGGTTCACTTACACAAAGAGCATTAAGTTCCCTCCATCTGAAAAGCTTTTTCCTCACACAAACCTTCAAGTTGGCTTTGATGTTGAACGTATCGAGGCCATTTCCCTGCGATGCTTTGAATTCTCCTGCTTCTCAATGCTCTTGTCTGTCAAATGGGTATGGCTGCCGAAACACCCTCCCTGCCAATCAGATTGCAGATTACTGCTCTACAGTGTGGTTCTGAGCTGTGTGCGTGTCTGTGTTTGTGTCTGTGTGTGTGTGTCTGTGTGGGAGTGTGTCTGTGTGTGTCTGTGTGGGTGTGTGTCTGTGTGTGTCTGTGTGTGTGGTTGTGTGTCTGTGTGGGTGTGTGTCTGTGTATGTGTGTGTCTGTGTGGGTGTGTGTCTGTGTGTGTGCAATGTGCTCTTGCCTTTAGATTTTTGTTTAGTCTGTCATTTATATGAGATTACAGTGAGGATCGATTTCATGCAGTTTATGTCAGAGGTTGGCTGCTGAGTTCTCTCACTAGTCAGGGAACTATGCTCTGTGAAAAGCTGAATCCTTCCCGCCATGTTCTAATATCACATTAATTGACTATAAATTGGCACATTAATATCAGTTAATGCACTCATACTAGCTTCGCTGAAACATGCGAGGGACTCTATTAGAATAAATAAAATGGGTTCTTAGTTACCGCTCTGTTACACTTAATCTTCCCATCGTTGTCACCAAAATAGAATTAGAATATCAATAACAATTTGAAACATTGCTAAATAGTACCTTGTTAAAAATAGACGCAGGCTTGTGAGATGCTGCTGGCTCCTGCACATCCCGTTGATTTCACAGAAATGTATTGCATCTTAATTTAGCTCTTGTGAAGTCTGAGGAACAGAGGAACATTGTTCTTCTCACCATCGTCTAACTGTCTTTTCTGTGGCCAGTCGGGCAACAGCTGGTAGCTTCACACAACTCCGCCTGTTTTACCTCTCCGCCTGTTTTACTTCTCCGCCTGTTTTACCTCTCTGCCTGTTTTACCTCTCTGCCTGTTTTACTTCTCCGCCTGTTTTACCTCTCCCCCTGTTTAACCTCTCCACCTGTTTTACCTCTCCGCCTGTTTTACCTCTCCGCCTGTTTTACTTCTCCGCCTGTTTAACCTCTCCCCCTGTTTTACCTCTCCCCCTGTTTTACCTCTCCCCCTGTTTAACCTCTCCACCTTTTTTTACCTCTCCGCCTGTTTTACCTCTCCCCCTGTTTAACCTCTCCACCTGTTTTACCTCTCCGCCTGTTTTACCTCTCCGCCTGTTTTACTTCTCCGCCTGTTTTACCTCTCCCCCTGTTTAACCTCTCCCCCTGTTTTACCTCTCCCCCTGTTTTACCTCTCCCCCTGTTTTACCTCTCCCCCTGTTTTACCTCTCTGCGTGTTTTACCTCTCTGCCTGTTCTCCACCTCTGACTGTACTACAGCGTATTTAACAGGCAGACAGCAGGTTGCCGTATCGCCGTACACACTTTAAAAACAGTATAGGGTTATGATGAGGCTACAGCTTCTGTCTGCTCATAGAGATGCACCCTATCTGGATTATACTACCTGCACCAAATGGTGGGGCGGGGAGGGGGTTCTGCAAGTGTTTTTATCTTCTGACTTGAACTGATTGAGGTCATCTGTTTTGAAGATGATCACAGATTATAGAGCCACTCCAGTCGACGCTCAACTGACAAGATGGGGAGAACAGCCACGGTGATGTGAGCATGTAATTTGTGAGGATGGGTACTTGCATTCCAAGAAGAACCCTCCGGTCTACATATTGTATGTAATGGCTGGATGTCAAGCGGGGGGGACGGGGGGGGGGGGGGGGGGGGGGGGGGAGAGCAAAGCAGAGTGCCCTGAATGTTCCCACCTCCTTAATCACAGTGGTTGCATAAAATGTTTTCCCTCGACCCCCCCCCCCTCTTGTTCAGCCGGTTCTGCTGCAGCGGAATGATGCTGGTGGAATCCAACATTAATCAGCGGCTGTTTCATAAGGCTGCGTGACCCCCTTCTTCTCCGCACGCGTGGACTACCTCCGGACTTTAATGTGGCTGCATTAGTCATTCCTGAGCTGCCCAGGCCTGCCCGTGGCAAAGTGGCCCCACTGCAGGTGGGGGCGTGTGTGCCAGCCTGGCTGGGAGTGGCAGGGCCAACCTCTGAAACACAGAGCTGGGCTGTGGAGTTGGCTAGGCTGTGGCGTGTTCTGAAACACTGCCTCTCCACCATACATCATCCTGACCTCCTTACTGTCCCTGTCCTCCCACAGACCATTGCTGATTTTTTTCTTTAGATGAGCTAACACTCAGGCTGCAGTATGGATTGTACACGACACTACATAGCTTGCAGGAATGGCTGGACATGCTGCTCCGATTTAATGTTGTCTCAGAGGTGGCGACCAGGAAGTATTTTGGATGGACATTACAAAATGTATTGTTCTATTATGTCTAGTGTTTTGATGGTGAGCAGAAAACATGATTTCAAACATGCTAATGTAGTAAGATAAGTAGTTGTAGTAACTCTGCTTTAACTGGCTAGTACGGCAACTGCCTTGAAGTGATCAAACTAAGGCCAGAACAGAGAGTGCAATTTCAGTCCTTCTTTCCCCCTGCCCAGACGCCTGGGAGAAGAGCTCCCTCCCGCTCTTACTTAGGAGGACGGCGAGCGCCGTATGAAGTGTAGCTGTCAAGAGTGTGCGTGTGTGTTGAGGCTCTAAAGGTGGTGCGTGAAGTGGTTTTCATGGTCCGGTATTCCACACAGAGTCAACCAAAGTTGTTTTCCACTTCGCTGTTTTTGCCTCACCACTCCCTTTGTGTCAAAGGAGATTCCACCGAAGTAGTGTGTCGTTACTGGAGAAGATAGCCTGACATCAGTGCATGTTTAATAGCCTGCTGAGAAGAACCATCACATCTGGCATCTTAACACTACGCTGTCCTACAAATGGTTATCACACTTTCTTCCAACAAAGTTTTCACTCTTTAAATATTTTATGGTGATCAGTCAACAGTAAAGTACAGCATGGCGTTGTTGTACACTGGGCGATCCATTTATAGCTCGGATTGAGCGTCATTATGCAGGCAGCTTCCTGTATCTATCTAGCGTAGCTGTGACTGGAGTCTGCAGTACCTTATGGTTTTACTCCTCGATATCCCAGCATACACCAGAACTACTCAGAGTCCTGGGAGATGTTCTCCTGCTATGTGGGCAGGCTCCTCTGTCCTCCGGTCTTTGTGGTCTGTGCGTTGGTACCACGGCTGTCTGCTAAAGAGAAAGGTTCGGTCGATGCTATCCTCTATCGTGTCCTTGAGCGATAGAACAAGTCCATGGCCCAGATATCCCCCACGGTGATCCGGAAACTCCTCCATTACACGTCAATGGATGTTTCCCCCCCTTTTTGTCCTAGTCCCCGTGGTGTCTTTGTGTCAGCGGTGCTAGGGAGATAGGCTGTGTGCATATACAGACCTCTCCTCACCTCCCAGATTCCGGCGAGTTCCTTGAGGGAGGCCAGACGTTAATACTCGATTGAGTGTCTCCATTTCATTATAGCAAACAGAGCCCTCAGCTCAACCTTGACGCTTTGGAGTGGCGCAAAGGTTCACCTGCAGTCCGTCGCCCCGCGTGTGTACGAGCGTGTGTTTCCGTCCTTAGCCTCCCTGCCTGCGTACGCGTGTATTCGCGGGTGTGCACAAATGAGTGAGCGTTTTAAAGTGCACGTTAGCGCTGATTGTTATCCGCCTTGCAGGTTGGGATTGGATGGAGAAAAGATTTCCCGGTGGAGTGTTTCCCCCACTTCACACAGAGTCAACACAGTAATCATCCCTCACGCCCGCTACATGACGGGTCAGAGCTGGCAGGGCCCGGTTAAACCGTGCTGCAGTACGGTGCTGCTGGCTGGCCGACGTCTGCTCCGTGTGGACTCTCCTCAATGTCATGAATTTAAAAAATAGATAATGAACTTTGAGGGCCCTTATTCAGCAGAACCAGGCTTAATAAGGAAATTGCAAACCTGTACCCTCTACACATTTTAATCGCAAATAGCTCAAAATATATATCTTCTTAGTTGATTATAGCCTTCATTCCTTGCTTGACTGGTGTCCCTGAATGGCTGCTTTATGTCCATGAGGAAATATGGAAATCTGCGTTAAAGTTTGGACTGTCATTACTCTAAATATGTCTCATGTAGGGATATTGGTCAGCTCAAATTATTCTTACTGGCACTGGGCTGGCTGGTCACGCTTTTTGCAGGATGTGAAGTGCAGTTGCGAGGAAATTGGTCAATACAGGTGGCGGGCTAGCTCCGCCACACACCCCGAAGAGGAGCGGCTTTAACCGGCTCATGAATAACAATGGTGGACCAGAGGGCCATGCGAAAACACGGGGGGTCACCTCTGTACAAGTAGGCCGCCGTCTCCCTCCCCCCACCCTCCCTCCCTCCCTCCCTCCCTCGCTCCGTGAGGACTGAGACTGCACCCTGACCACCTGCCGCTGGCGTCAGCAAGTCTCTGGAGGTGCCTGGTAAATACAGAGGAGGAGGTGCCGCTCCCGCTCCGTGTCCCCCCCACTGGGCCTTTCCTGTTGGCCACGTGGCGACAGAAGTCGTATCCGGGGAGGACTTGATGAATGGTTGTGTTTGTCTAAAGCGGAAATAAAGCACACCCTGAAGGATAACAAACAGTCATCCCAGGCCGTCACAAATCTGATTAATCAAACCGCAAATGGGCTCCCCTGGAGGCGGTCTGAACCACCACTGCTGAAAGGCACGCAGCCACCGTTTATTGAACGACCGTCAAAGTGCACACAATGACATCAGCATCGCTAGTTTTAGGTGCTGCTGTCCAGTCCGGACCGGGGTGTACATTCTGGTCCAAGAAAATATTATAAATTCCATTTCTGTACAGCTCTCATGCCGTGTAGAGCGATGTGATTGGCAGGTACTTGTTTACGAAACGTCTCCCAAGCAAATTGGCGGGCGATTGAATTATTTCATTTGGTGGGTTACTTACACGCCTGGTTTCTTTCAACTGTTTGTGTTGACATTAATCCTGTGTAACGATGTCACTTAGCCTCATTATGTTGTGGTTGGTGCCATTAGCCTTGTTAATGTATGAAATAATGATGCTGAGAGCGGAAGGGGTCCGTGCTCTGGGTCTGGTGAAGGGACGGCTCGAACATGCATCGGCCATCTCCTGAGGCAACAGCAAGGAGTCAGCGGCCATACATAGCTCTAACACAACACTGAACACACAGATGCACATGTGCACATAAACATGCTTAGCAGATATATACTGTCTACCTACTGGTGGTTCATATCTCGTGACCATTCATTGTCAAAGACACTGTGTTTTGTCACATTTTCGTTTAAGTGTTCGTTTTTACCTTTAGGTTCCCAAAGCTCTGGCTGTTTCCAGTTCAAAAACTCAGAGCGTGCCATCGCAAAGTTTCAGTAATGAGATCTTGACAGTCATCTATCAATTAGCTGCTGTAGCGTTGGGCTAATCTTCTGCTCGTTGGAGTATTTGGAGATGATATAGAATGTGTGAAGCCAGCACATGCCTATGTGCTCGGAGGTCTCGCACTAATGACTTAACAGGCCGTCTGAGAGGAGATCTCCCTGGGAGTGTCTTCTTTACGCACAGATGGGAGAGAGGAGCAGAAGAGATGGAAGGAGAGGGATGGAGTGAGATGAGCATTGGTCTGCTCATGTATTAAAATGAATGACATAGCTCTGAATTGAGATGGGGTTTGGTTCTTTCTTGCTTTGTTTGCTTTCATAGATATATTTTGTTTGCTAAGTGGTTGTCATTGTAATGTACATTGACCTCCAGAATGCATTGGCCTCCTTGGTGAAGATAAGAAAGAAGGCTATGAAAAAGTCTCCTTGTTGTTTATCCGCTTGATCTTACAATCAAAATAAGAAAGAAATCTAACCTTTAATTGGGGTAAAATTATTCAAAGATAAAACTAAAATAAAGACTCCACACACATCAAGACGAACATCATTGCCTGCAGTGTGGTAAACCCAATAAGATGCTAAACGGAACTTTGATTTGGAATCGGTTTCTATAAGTAGATGTCTTGATGACATCAGAGGCTTTTGTCAGATATAAGAATGAAATTGCTTGTTTGCATGGAGGTGATGTCTAGTTTAAGTTTTACAGACTTGGTGATGTCAAGAGTCAACCAACTTTTTCAATTTTCTAACTATGATCCTAGAAGATTTGTTTACCTCTTGAACAATCCCTCACGCTGTTAGGGCAAAATACAGTTAGGTCCTCTTCCAGGTAGGTTAATCCCACCTTAAGATCATTTTAACTTGCCCTTATAGTGGAAATTGGTATTTTCAGACATTTTCAGACATTTTCTTACCTTCCCCAGTTTGGTGGATGAACTGGGGAGTTTGGCATCTGTGTCACTTCATATTTATGGCTCTTTTCCACTGCATGGTACTGGCTCAACTGGGTCAACTCTACTTGCCTCGCCTTGATTCTACCAGGAGAGCTTTTCCACCGGTATGTACCGGCTCGACTCGGTTCTACACGCCTCGCCTCGGGTCGTTTCCCATTGCAGATCGTACCCTGTACCCACCCTTAGTGACATCACAGGAAAACTGCCGTGATGCCACCTCCAACGTGACACACATGGGAACAACAGCGGAGGATATCATACCACTACACCTGATACCGGAGAAGAGACAGTATTTTCCAACTAACTTAAACCTTGCAGTGAACAGAAAAATCTATTGAATGAACTCCATCAATTTTATTTTAAACTGACAAGCTTTGAACGTAAAGTGGCAAATCAAATGTCAACTAAATCACAGACTCTGTTTGATAAACCAGTGGAAAAGTATAATAAAATTATCGCCCTGCAGTATTAACGATGACATAACTGTGCAATGTTCTGTTCGTTTTAAGTGTATACACTTAACAACTCCAACACATTTAAAACAACCTACATAACTCCTCCATCCTGATTAAAAGGTTTCAATAATTGCATTATTAATTGCAGACTCTATTACCATGTGGACTGACTCGAGAATAGCCTACTCTACACAAGGCAGCGTTTATACTGGTAGCAGCGAGGAAGCACATGTGAGCAGTAACTTTTGTCTTACATTTTTTATATAAAGCTTGGTAGGCTGCTTCTGTTTGACTTGACATTAAAAATAACTTGTTTTTAATTTTGGTGTTGAGCTAGTGTCTAACAGCTTAGAAGCCATGACTAAAGTTAGGAAACATCCAAATCACACCATTGAAATCGTGGAACAATCTTTTAGGTCTTCCCTTTAGAATAAGACCAGCCCCAAGGTTGTGTGATGGATGGTTGATATTTGAGAGTGGATACTACTTTGACCAGTGCAATGTATGCCAATTAGCCTATAGAAAAACCCAAACCTTGACATCTTTTTGAGATTTCTTTTTTTTCTAGATTAAGATTTTCATTTCTGTGAACAATTTCATCTAAATTAAAGGTCAGATTTCTCACAGGGTGTAAGATCAATGGTCCTCATTCACCAACTGTTCTTAAAAAGCCATTCCTACTTAAAACCAACCTACGCACTTTCAGTTAAGACTTTGACATTCACCAATGTTTTCATATTTGGGATTTGTTCTTAGGTAAAAACAGAATCTATGCACACTCAAGAGCCCACTAATGCACATTTGAGTGCTGACATGTTTGTGCCAAATAATTAGTTATTGCATTTTCTTCAGTTCTACAGCTTTATAATATATAGGATTGAAATTCCTATAATATTTCATTATTAATAATATTTTTTTATAATAATTTACATTATTCTTCTGTGTTTGGAAAATATATATTTTGTTGCCTCAGATTTGAGATCAAACCATTTATTTTTTACTTCCTCAGTTGTGCGCCCTGTACAGCGTTCACTAAACGAGTAATAGCAACCCATGCCTCTTTTTTGTTGTTATTTTATACCCACTACTGACGCTATTGAATAGGACAGCTTGTTTGCTGTTCCCTTCCTGCAGCAGTACCTCCACTTCAGAACTACTGAAGTTCTTTTTCGTCTGGACTCCGGTACGCCACAGACTTTAGATTTTGGTTTGACCATTCTTGACCTGTCTTTCAACTTTTCTTTAGAAAATCTGTGTGATTTCCGTGTGTGCACACGGCCCTGCAGTCTCATGCCCTTTTATGGAGATTGACGGGGCGTTTACCTATGCTTATTAGAAACAACGCACTTTCAATTTACAAGGACAATGGGATTCATCATTATAAGAAAGTAGGTGCAAACAATTCTGCGGATTAAGAACACATCATGAATCTGATATAGACTTTTCTTAGGACACTTCTCAAAAACACATTTTAGAAAGAATGTAGGAAGATATTGGTGAATGAGTCCCCGTATTTTCCTTCCACACTGTGTTGGTACTCTTTACCAAAGGAGCCAACAAGTCTGGGTCTACTGAATATAGTTATCATCGCAGTCTTCCATCCTATATTTATCTCCCTCACTCTCTCATTCTGTTCAGTTTTCTGTCTCGTGTAATTGTCTTTATCCCTCCACTTCTTTGTTCCTTCCATTTGTCTCCTCTCCCATGCTCATTGTGTCTCCATGCTCATTGTGTCTCTTGAGTTCTCTGTGTCCCAAAGCGCTGAGACATTTCTCACAGCAGGCCCCTGGTAGTTTCTCACATTAGTAACC
This sequence comes from Esox lucius, assembly GCF_011004845.1. Classification (NCBI taxonomy): domain Eukaryota; kingdom Metazoa; phylum Chordata; class Actinopteri; order Esociformes; family Esocidae; genus Esox; species Esox lucius. The sequence continues at coordinate 18,765,762 of NC_047585.1, forward strand.
ATGACCTATTAACTGACAGGGTTGTCTCAGAACACAACTACTTGTCAGTAAATTATACATGCTGTCTGTCTCTCCATCCGTCCCTCTCTCTCCGCCCTGTCAGGGGGAATAAGACGCCGGGTTGGCAGGCAGGCAGGCGGACAGCATCCCCGTCTCCGTCCCTGACTGGGCCGTCTCTCTCCTTTTAAGGTCACGTTATTACTTTTTAAAAGGTTACGCTAGAGAAAAAGCAACATTGGGAAAAACGGGACCCTGACATTTGTACACATTAGAGGAACATTTTACGGACCTGGATGTCAGTTTGTCTGATGGGAAAGAAAGCTGCTGTCTCCATTGGCCCAGTGGCATCTCCCTCCCCCCTTGTCTTGGCATTTACAGGTATTTTAGTTCCAATTACATTTGAGTGCTCATTCACAAAATGCCGGTGCAGGAAAAACACGCAGCTGTGCACCGGTATTCCTGGATGATGTGCCAGATGAATTCTGTGTTCATATCAACCCTTGGGTGAGCGCTCAGCTGTCCCGAGTGTTCAGTGGTTTTGATTCCCTTTGAATTAGATCCATCTTAATATGTAGAATCATCAATGCTTTCTATTGCACAATCTCCATTTCACAAATTCCCCTCTAACTATTTACTTCCCTCTTCTTAGCTGAGGTCAGAAGCGGTCTCGCAGCCCTTCTACATTCCTGGCTCGATTTGCATAATTCCAAGGGAGCTGGTTTCGGCTACAGATGCAAGTCTACATCAAATCTTCGGGATAAACAACATCTTTCCCTCTGATCTTATTTGGTGATTTCGACAGACCACAGTTGCTTGGTCTGATCCACTGTATTCCTACAACGTGAATTCGCGGGCCGTTTTCACCAACATGCCCTAACCGTGTGCATCTACCCGAGGAGCAGGGCCAGAAGATGAGGCTCAGTGTGCCAATGCTGTGCAAGTAGATTATTTCCCCAAATCCACTGGAGCCTGTTGTATTACAGCACAGAATCCCATTCATATGAGGCTTATGCAGTTTACACTGGCTTACACTGGGAAAGTCAATAACAGAGAGGAGCACACTGTATAGCCTGATGCATATGCTTCCTCCGTTAGGACTTAAGTAGTGTTTAGTGGACATTATGTGACTAACAGTTTGGTCAAAGAACATCATGTGACCTAAACGGTACTTTGAAACGAAGTTGGGAAGCCCATGGTGTCGTGTGAACTTTTACTAAACTCTCTCACCGTTGCGCTCAATGATTTGACGCTCTTGTGCAGCACGTCTCCAAGCAGCCAGCATCTCCGAGGCCATCTGAAAGCTGCTGCGTACTGTTACGGCAAAATGCAGTTTCTTGATTTACAGAGATGAAAAAGCGTCCCCATCCCGTGCTGACATTTCCCGGCAGTTCAGGCTGCTCTGTTCTGAGAATCATCTGAGGTTGTTTGCTGAATGCAGCACACTTTGCCACCTCTGCATCTGCAGCCTGCGTGGTGGAAGCCCTGGGTACAAGGCTGCCTCCCCCCTCATTCAAAATGCCACGTCCTGTCTTTTCATCAGAAGAACCTGCATTTTTTATGAGCCTGTAACACTTTTCAGATTTCTGCTTCGGCCCCTCAAGTCAATTCCAATTTCTCTGGATCTCTCTTTCACGCTGTTCTCATCGTGTCTTTTTACCTCGTTTCCTCCTTCCCTCACTCACCTTCTCTGCAGAAAGTAAAAGAAAGAGAGAGACAGCTAAAACAAAGTTTGGTATGTGTCAGAGATGTTTAGAAATCCTGGGGAATACACAGGTTACGGGGGATTTCTTCTCTTTGTTGACAATAGCAAAAGCTGGACTGTCTCTCATCTCTGTCTGTTTGAGGGCATCTGAGAGAAGGGGAGAGAGAGCAGAAACTTTGAGGGGTTGACACAGTGAGGGGGGAGATGTATTCTGCCTCCGACAGGCCTCTCCTACATTCTGACAGCTCTTTGTTTAGGGTCTCACTGGAGGAGCTCCGGGGGTTCCCTGTGTTCTCCAATGCTGATGCTGCCACAGAAACAACCCTGACCGCAACCCTCTACACTACCTACCTCCTTAACACTCTACACTACCTACCTCCTTAACCCTCTACACTACCTACCTCCTTAACCCTCTACACTACCTACCTCCTTAACCCTCTACACTACCTACCTCCTTTAACCCTCTACACTACCTACCTCCTTAACCCTCTACACTACCTACCTCCTTAACCCTCTACACTACCTACCTCCTTAACCCTCTACACTACCTACCTCCTTAACCCTCTACACTACCTACCTCTTTAACCCTCTACACTACCTACCTCCTTAACCCTCTACACTACCTACCTCCTTAACCATCTACACTACCTACCTCCTTTACCCTCTACACTACCTACCTCCTTAACCCTCTATACTACCTACCTCCTTAACCCTCTACACTACCTACCTCCTTAACCCTCTACACTACCTACCTCCTTAACCCTCTACACTACCTACCTCCTTAACCCTCTACACTACCTACCTCCTTAACCATCTACACTACCTACCTCCTTAACCCTCTACACTACCTACCTTCTTTAACCCTCTACACTACCTACCTCCTTTAACCCTCTACACTACCTACCTCCTTAACCCTCTACACTACCTACCTCTTTAACCCTCTACACTACCTACCTCCTTAACCCTCTACACTACCTACCTCCTTAACCATCTACACTACCTACCTCCTTAACCATCTACACTACCTACCTCCTTAACCCTCTACACTACCTACCTCCTTTAACCCTCTACACTACCTACCTCCTTAACCCTCTACACTACCTACCTCCTTAACCCTCTACACTACCTACCTCCTTAACCCTCTACACTACCTACCTCCTTTAACCCTCTACACTACCTACCTCCTTAACCCTCTACATTACCTACCTCCTTAACCCTCTACACTACCTACCTCCTTAACCATCTACACTACCTACCTCCTTAACCCTCTACATTACCTACCTCCTTTAGCCCTCTACACTACCTACCTCCTTAACCATCTACACTACCTACCTCCTTAACCCTCTACATTACCTACCTCCTTTAGCCCTCTACACTACCTACCTCCTTTAAGGCGGTGAAGGTCTCATAGACTTTTAATTTGAATAGGGCAGTGGGCGGCAAACGGCAAGCAGTTTTGCGAGCGGCGCGGTGTGCGGGGCTCGATCCCCCGTGAGCGATGTCCCTTTCTGTGCATACTAGATCGCTGGTGGAGGCGCCCAAAGTTCAAATTTGTTGACGTTTTGAGCCCCCCCCCCCCCGCTCATGTCAACCAATGAACGGTGTCATCTTCTCAACCAATCAAACGCTCATTAATTCACAACACCAATATATGAGAGGAAAAAAATATGATAAATATATTATTGTCGGATTTCCCGTAATTATACAATTTAACTTAATTGCACTCCGCAGACCTACAGGGACATAAACCAAAAAGTGCAGTGTGAAGGAACATTGGTGCAGTTGTGTGCTTATCGGGTGGATGTTAGCCTGTATATTATGGACGCAAAAGGAGAAGAGTGGGTTTATAATACCGTAGTTTATACTAGTTTGACTGGCTAGCTTTGCACATGCACAAGTAGTGAAGTTGTTAATTGAATGTCAATTGTCATGTGTAATTTTGTTTTTATATTATAACAAGAATAATATTGCACGTGAATGAGAATTGCAAATAATCTGCTTACCAAGACAATTACATTTCCTATTTAAAATGAACACAGATTTTTTTATTTGCTTGGCTTTCATTTTTATTTAATTTACAAAAACATACAACATCTGTAAAGTAGGCTAACTTCTAAACAACATACCAAAACGTAACTTCGCCCGAGCTGTTACTATGGTAACCAACGCAAATTCAGCCATCGTAGCTGTCCTGTGGACACTTCTGCATGGGTGTACACATGTTAGGCAGATTTGTCTTGCGTTTCTGTTGTCGCTTACTACAGCCCGTGTGCAAACACCTTTAACCCTCTACGCTACCTGCATCCTTTAACCCTCTACACTACCTACCTACTTTAGCTCTTGTTGTCATACAACCCGCTGGTCATCAGAGGGGGAGAAAAATCTGCCGAGAGACTGACAGATGATCAAACCTCTTTATGTAAACTCCATTGCAGACTCTATGTCCCATGATGCACTAGAATTCAATGGCCAGGTGATGGTATGGATGCCTCGCCTCCACGCCATGTGATAGATGCAGTGAACACTAACTCGGCAGGTGTCAGGGTGGGTTTCATCCACTAGGCTGCCTCTGATGCACTGTCCTGTATATTGGCTGTGAAGCCTCACTTCTCTGCGCCCTCCTCATTCTGCCCTGATTATTGACTCTGATATATTGTAGCCGTAAACCTCATTCTGTCTCTCTCATTTCTCTCTTCCCATCTTCCGCTTTCCCTTTCTCTTGCTGTCCCTGTCCATCATTCCGTCAAGTCTTTCACGCCTCTCCCTGACTGTTCCTCTCCATCTCCTTCCCTCCATCCTCTTCACTGTTGCACTTCTGAAAAGAAAAAAAGATTAGCAAACACGGAGGCTGCCTCCATAATTCATATTCAGGGCAGTTCCATCTCTCCATCTCTTCTGCCAGTCTCATTCCTCCCCCCATAGCTCCAGCACAGGATTAGAGTTAAATGAGAACTGTATTGTTTTCTCTATTCAGTAAAGTCAAAGAGTAATGGAGTTAATCTGTCTTTCTTCTGTCTATTGAGGAGGGAGACCGATTAGGGCCTGTGTTACTGTAGGAGAGATGGAATCGCTGCCTGAAAAGACGAAATAAAAATGTCATTTTGTCTTTAATGACAGTCGGCTTGACATTTCCTTCCAATCTTTTTCATAAGGCATACTCATCCTGAATTTTTATTTTGAGCTGAGGAAAATGCCTTGTCATTCTACTATGTGCTGCTAGTGTTCTCTGGTTGCAGTTTATCAACTTTGGCAAGAATGGCCTAGTCATTTCACAGCTTTCTTCCTCATTTAGCTTTGACCTCTTGAAGGTCTGAGATTTAGCAACAGGTTGGATTTGGGTGAGAAGCAGATTAACTATGAGAGCAGATCTCTAAGGTCGTTGAGGAAATATCCTCTGGGATTGAGATGTTCAATGAGGGATGTGTGTGTGTGTGTGTATCCTGAGAAGGGCCAGGCTTTATGTATTGAGCCTTAACTTGTGAGGTTGGTATTATTATATCTTTTTACATTTGACAACCTTGCACATTTCTGAATCATATACAGTGAGCAGGAATATGCTTAGCTTCCTAAACAGTAACCATGCCAGCATAGCAATCATGCTTAATGGATTTCTGTACCCGGTTATTGCTGAACACACAAATAGTAATGGCAGGAACAAAAGCTTTTTTTACACAGTGGGGAAGGGAAGTAACATTTTACAAAGTTGAGAGGGATATTGCTACTGTTTTATGTTCCCACAAGCAAGTTTCATGAGGGTTTATTGCACCATTTCTGGATTGGATTCTTGTTTTCGGAAAACGGTCTTTTCCAATCTCTCTGGGAAACCTATTTCAAGTAAAGGTTGCCCTGATCCTGTCATAGCTTTTTGTGGGTTAGTCTTAAAAATAAAGTCTTTGAGTGTATAGCAAGGTTGGATGAGAACTACCAGTTGTAAACTTGCAAATTATGCATTGGACTGGGCCAATATGATGTCACCTTAATCAACATAACATCAAATTACAGTGGATGGGTACACCTTGGTGAGCTGAATTTATTAGTTTAATCTGGTTGCCTCTCGGGAAAATTTTCTGGATATCAGTTTTAAAAGCCTTCATCTGAAACCCTCACACCCATTAAGAAGACCTTTTTTGAACGGAAACGGTGTGCGAGTGAGGAGTCCACACACCGCATTTCTCTCCTCGGCGTTCTCTCCTTTGAGCTTTTGAAAGAACGCAGAGGGGTTTGAGGTGTGCTGAACAGCGCTGACAAAGCCAAAAGACTGTGCACTCGGGCGGGCTGGATCGATGCAGCACCACGGCGGTATAGCCTGGGGGAACGGCTGCCACCATCCCTCATACGGCATGTCCTCATCTACCTCACTGTCACCCCTTGGCCTGATGCGGGAAGAAGATTTATGCACAGCCGCTCTACATGGGACACACTGCAGATGGAGCTGAGCCAGGCTATTGAATGCTTGGCGCTGGAGGCAGGCATTTGTTCTTGCAGATTGCTTTTTGGTTATTATTGTAATAGGTCAAAGTGCATGTTAATATAAGAGCCGTGAACTTTTAGTAATCAACCTTCTAGGTTCCTGACTGTGTAGCTTCAGATACAAAAACACCAAGCCATTTGTCAGGATTGGCCATATTACAACAAACAAACCATGCCATGCTTGATCTGATCCCTTTGACATCACCAAATCATTGCTAGCCAAAATCAATTTTTTGTTTATCACAAGGTCAAGTAGAGGGTTGTATTATCAGTTAATGAGATACAGAAATAAATGGCGAGAGAGGCGGAGTAACAGTGCACACAAAGACCCACGTTTGACCTTTGAAGGGTTTTCCACACTGCGGTAAGTTGTCCAGTGCCGATAAGAATAATGGTGTTGGTGCCATAGCCCAGGGAGACCGGCATCCCGTTCCCAGGAAGTAGATAACTGACCAACCCTCCCATTGTCCCTGGGCATTTGAAGAAGACAATACGGCACACTGCAGAAAACCGAGGAGGCACGTGCTCTGACGCTAGCCCACAGGAATATATCCAATCGCTGTGATAATAGCCTGGGAGGTGGGGTGGCCTCTCATGGGAGGGAAGGCGAAACATATTCGGAGGGTAAGAAATGATTGTATGAGATTATACTCTATTAATGTCCCAAGGAAATTGGTTTGCCCTCATGGCCATGACATGCATAGTAAAGACATACAGTGGGGGTTTCCCACTTACAAAACATGTAGAAGTCTGTCATTTTTATCATAGGTACTCTTCAACTGTGAGTGATGGAATCTAAAACAAAAATCTAGAAAATCACATTGTATCATTTTTAAGTAATTAATTTGCATTTTATTGCATGACATAAGTATATGATACATCAGAAAAGCAGAACTTAATATTTGGTACAGAAACCTTTGTTTGCAATTACAGAGATCATACGTTTCCTGTAGTTCTTGACCAGGTTTGCACACACTGCAGCAGAGATTTTGGCCCACTCCTCCATACAGACCTTCTCCAGATCCTTCAGGTTTTGGGGCTGTCACTGGGCAATACGGACTTTCAGCTCCCTCCAAAGGTTTTCTATTGGGTTCAGGTCTGGAGACTGGCTAGGCCACCCCAGGACCTTGAGATGCTTTTTACGGAGCCACTCCTTAGTTTCCCTGGCTGTGTGTTTCGGGTCGTTGTCATGCTGGAAGACCCAGCCACGACCCATCATCAATGCACTTACTGAGGGAAGGAGGTTGTTAGCCAAGATCTCGCGATACATGTCCCCATCCATCCTCCCCTCAATACAGTGCAGTTGTCCTGTACCCTTTGCTGAAAAGCATCCCCAAAGAATGATGTTTCCACCTCCATGCTTCACGGTTGGGATGGTGTTCTTGGGGTTGTACTCATCCTTCTTCTTCCTCCAAACATGGCGAGTGGAGTTTAGACCAAAAAGTTATATTTTTGTCTCAACAGACCTTCTCCCATTCCTCCTCTGGATCATCCAGATGGTCATTGGCAAACTTCAGACGGGCCTGGACATGCGCTGGCTTGAGTAGGGGGACCTTGCGTGTGCTGCAGGATTTTAATCCATGACGGCGTAGTGTGTTACTAATGGTTTTCTTTGAGACTGTGGTCCCAGGTCTCTTGAAGTCATTGACCAGGCCCTGCCGTGTAGTTCTGGGCTGATCCGTCACCTTCCTCATGATCATTGATGCCCCACGAGGTGAGATCTTGCATGGAGCCCCAGACCGAGGGAGATTGACCGTCATCTTGAACCTCTTCCATTTTCTAATAATTGCGCCAACAGTTGTTGCCTTCTCACCAAGCTGCTTGCCTATTATCCTGAAGCCCATCCCAGCTTTGTGCAGGTCTAAAATGTTATCCCTGATGTCCTTACACAGTTCTCTGGTCTTGGCATTGTGGAGAGGTTGGAGTGTGTTTGATTGAGTGTGTGGACAGGTGTCTTTTATACAGGTAACGAGTTCAAACAGGTGCGGTTAATACAGGTAATGAGTGGAGAACAGGAGGGCTTCTTAAAGACAAACTAACAGGTCTGTGAGAGCCAGAATTCTTACTCATTGGTAGGTGATCAAATACTTATGTCATGCAATAAAATGCTAATTAATTCAATCATACAATGAGATTTTCTGTATTTTTGAAGTGTATCTATCACAGTTGAAGTGTACCTATGATAAAAATGACAGACCTCTACATGCTTTGTAAGTAAGAAAACCTGCAAAATCTGCAGTGTATCAAATACTTGTTCTCCCCACTTTACATAGAAATACTTTAAGGGCTGTGCCTGTCAGTGTCTTATCACAGAGTATGAGGGTTTTTGGTCTGAGATGACCCCTGATTCCTGAATGAATATACAGCGTGCAGCAGGGCATTGCATTGATTTCCTTAATCATTTATTTCAACTTCTATTTCAGGTTAGAACTAGACTTCAGACTGCTAAAGTATTTAGAAGACAGTCTTGTTGAAATCCTCCTTTCATTATCTCTGTGATCTCAGCATTGTCTCAGGGTTCATCAGGGAGTGATCAAATACTCCAAAGAAGAGAAGCAAAACCCCAGGTGCAAATGTATTACTCACTTGATTAACTGATTTTCTATTGTTCTCTCTGACTTCAAAGTACACTCACCTAAAGGATTATTAGGAACACCTGTTCAATTTCCCATTAATGCAATTATCTAATCAACCAATCACATGGCAGTTGCTTCTATGCATTTAGGGGTGTGGTCCTGGTCAAGACAATCTCCTGAACTCCAAACTGAATGTCAGAATGGGAAAGAAAGGTGATTTAAGCAATTTTGAGCGTGGCATGGTTGTTGGTGCCAGACGGGCCAGTCTGAGTATTTTACAATCTGCTCAGTTACTGGGATTTTCCCGCACAACCATTTCTAGGGTTTACAAAGAATGTTGTGAAAAGGGAAAAACATCCAGTATGCGGCAGTCCTGTGGGCGAAAATGCCTTATTGATGCTAGAGGTCAGAGGAGAATGGGCCGACTGATTCAAGCTGATAGAAGAGCAACTTTGACTGAAATACCCACTCGTTACAACCGAAGTATGCAGCAAAGCATTTGTGAAGCCACAACACGCACAACCTTGAGGCGGATGGGCTACAACAGCAGAAGACCCCACCGGGTACCACTCATCTCCACTACAAATTGGAGGCTACAATTTGCACGAGTTCACCAAAATTGGACAGTTGAAGACTGGAAGAATGTTGCCTGGTCTGATGAGTCTCGAATTCTGAGACATTCAGATGGTAGAGTCAGAATTTGGCATAAACAGAATGAGAACATGGATCCATCATGCCTTGTTTCCACTGTGCAGGCTGGTGGTGGTGGTGTAATGGTGTGGGGGATGTTTTCTTGGCACACTTTAGGCCCCTTAGTGCCAATTGGGCATCGTTTAAATGCCACGGCCTACCTGAGCATTGTTTCTGACCATGTCCATCCCTTTATGACCACCATGTACCCATCCTCTGATGACTACTTCCAGCAGGATAATGCACCATGTCACAAAGCTTGAATCATTTCAAATTGGTTTCTTGAACATGACTCTCACTGCCTCTCAGAGTTAATGTTAGTTGTGTTTTGGTGGGACCAGGTTTCAAATCCTTTTTTGTTAGCTCAGTGGTCCATGGAGGGTGGTGAAATTTACTAAAACCTCTACTAACATTTACTTACCGTGTACAAACATGGTTACATCTACTTACAATCTACTTAGCGTCTGCTAACTTCTACTAATATTTACTGTCCAGTAAACATCTACTAACATTTCATGTCTTATAATCCTCTATTAACCACCTACTGGCCATCTTTTTCAACAGCGGCAGTGCATGTAGTTACCTTAATTGTGCCTGGTCGGGACGTTTACATACACAGTATCTTTCCATTTAGACGAATGTGTTAATTCCTTGGGTTGTGTGTAAATGACTGCATGTGTTTGTCCTCTTGAATGCATACCAGGCTGGCTCTGAATTTAAAATAGGTTTTCATCGGATGAACATCAGTCAGCATCGATTCCTGCTTTTAGTTCAGCACAAGGCTTAACTGCCCCAAATCACTTGCTGGAGTGCAGTTATCCTTATAATTGCTATGTATGCAACCCGCTTCCAATATTCCGACAATGTCCAAATTGACTGTGTATATTTGTGGTGCCTACGTAAGTATTTGAAGCGGTTGTCTCCTGACTAGTCTCCCTGGGGGATAAACCAAACCTCTAAGTGCTGGCTTAAGGACACAGCTGGTGAACACATTTACCAAGATCATGAGGATAATAATGACATCATTTACACTGATATGATAAATCAATGCAGTGACCTTTATTGTGAGCATCTAGATGGAATCCCCAGATGACAAAAAGGATGTATGAATTGCAGAGAACAATACTAGGACAATAATTTGCACAAGTGTCACTTTCTTCCACAGATCCGATGCGCTTCCACTGAGGCAGAGTGACAGAATGCAAATTGATACATCAGTGCTTTTGATGCAATAACATCAGTAACATCCTCAAGACAAAGAATAATTCAATGGGGACAATTGTAGATAATGTTAAACACAAGTAGTCAATTTGATGGCCTTGATCTCCTTAAAGGCAGAATACAAATGACTGTCTCTCCTCCTCCACTGGTCCAGAGCCAAAGGGGTTTAGACTCACAGTTGGTCCACGTCTATGGTTTACCCTGGGGAACCACAGTGGAGGATTAGAGCATAATCTATGAGAGAGAGGGATAATGGAGATCTGTCTTAAGTCTAATCACTGGTTTAAGGAGACATGATCAGGAGAGAAAATGCTGCCTGGCCTGATTAGGCTTGTCCCAGGCAGTCACTATTGATCAGATGCTGGTCAGGTACTCTACATCTCAACATAAGTACCAAGACATGGGCTTTCCCATACTCAACTCCGACAAGATTCCTCCCACTATCACTGTCCGTTTTCAACCAAAAAATGAGGGTTTTTGGTTGCTTTGAACATAGTCGAACATGTCGTTACAATCTACTTACAGCAATCATGTTTAGTACTGGGTACATGTTGTTTTTGTTTAATATAGGGTATATCTATGCGCAATGGATGTTAAATAAAGTGTATAGGTATGTGTTAGGGATGTTTAATACAAGGTATTGGTATCTGTTATGGAGGTTTAAAACAGGGTATAGGTATGTGTTAAGCATGTTTAACACAGGGTATATTTATGTGTTATAGATGTTTAATACAGGGTATATTTATTTGTTATAGATGTTTAATACAGGGTATTGGTATGTGTTATAGATGTTTAATATAGGGTATAAGTATGTGTTATAGATATTTAATACAGGGTACAGGTATGTGTTGTTGATGTTGAATATAGGGTATATGTATGTGTTCTAGATGTTTAATACAGGGTATAGGTATGTGTTATGCATGTTTAATACAGGGTATAGGTATGTGTTATGGATGTTTAATATAGGGTATTAGTATGTGTTATAGATATTTAATACAGGGTATGGGTATGTGTTATGGATGTGTAATACAGGGTTTGGGTATTTGTTATGGATGTTTAATATAGGGTATGGGTATGTGTTATGGATGTTTAATACAGGGTATGGGTATGTGTTATGGATGTTTAATACAGGGTAGGGGTATGTGTTATGGATGTTTAATATAGGGTATGGGTATGTGTTATGGATGTTTAATACAGGGTAGGGGTATGTGTTATGGATGTTTAATACAGGGTATGGGTATGTGTTATGGATGTTTAATACAGGGTATGGGTATGTGTTATGGATGTTTAATACAGGGTATGGGTATGTGTTATGGATGTTTAATATAGGGTATGGGTATGTGTTATGGATGTTTAATATAGGGCATAGGAATGTAATGTGGTTGTTTCTACATACCAAACTGAGTCATGGACCACAGCTATAGAATGTCTTCTGATGCATCAGTTAGTTATGTATTTATTTCCTTTCTGCATTATTTGTCTTTCATTTGTATATATTCTTCAAGGAATACAGATATTTCTGTTTCTGTATTTGTAATGCTAATTAGGAAAATCTGACAGAATCAAATAAAGATGCTGAACACAGCAGCTAAACAATCACCAGGGATGTCTGCAAACACTTTATGCTAATTATCAGACATCCAAATGGCTGTTGTGATTCTTGGAGGTGAGGGAAAGGGAAGTAAGAAGAAACAACCACATTGAAATGGATGTAGAGTAGAAGAAAGAGGGATACAGGGCAGAATGAAAGAGAGTGGCAGTGACAATTAAAAGCTGATAACCTTCTAAAGAAAGTTCCAGTACCACAGAGGGAGGGAGGAGAGACCGAGTCTTCAAGTATTTATTAAGCCAGGCCTGCCGCTAAGGTAATCAGGACTGACTATAAATAGCCTCTGGAGGAGGGCTGGGCAATAACACTGTATAGAGTATATGCTGAAGTCATTGGCCAATACCTTCATATATTATGTGTACTGGACCTGTATATGTCGCCTCTTAATACAATGTGTTTGTTTACCACCTTTTCAAAGGGATGGTGTCATTGGTGGTTGTTTACGCTACAGACAACAGTCAACGTTGTGGTTACCCGTCTGTACATCTGTCAGTTTGGCTCTCTGTTCGCCCTAATCACTCCCCCCAGTCTCTTCCTGGTGTTTACACAGTAGCTCTTTGTAAATTGCCCCAGCTCTGGTCGTAGCATGTAGCTGAAGGCTATGTGAAATGATGATATTGTACTGGCAGTGTGTAGCCTTGAGGCTGTTCTGTGCTTCATCTCCTTAAAGGAGATATTGCTTTGATAATGCAGGGCCTTCTCTGTGCTGCTGAATTTAAGAGGACGCCTCGGAGGCAAGGTCTGCTGAGTGCCAGCCAGATTAAAGGAATAAAATATCAGTTGATATGTTTGTCCGGTACGCACCGTGTCAGAGGGGAAAGCATCTCTTAAGATATCGTTCTACATTGACTCCAAGTCCAACCCAGGCAGCTCTCGGGTTCTGCTGTTGCCCTTAATGCATTTCTGCTTCTACGGCTGTTGAAATACGATGCCAAATTCACTAGGCACAGACTGAAATTAGGGGAGGGCATGTTTGTGAAACAGCGCGGTAGGTTTGTATCTGGTGTGATTTCTCAGTGGTGATGCTCGATCTAACCCGAAGACGAAAGGAGAAAAGGGAAGGAGTCTCAGGGGAGTGGCGCTTTAAGTTGCTGTGATTCACGGTTGGATCAGGTGGTTGTGGGTTAATATTACAATCATGTTCATTAGTAGCCCGGCAGACTGGATCATACATGTTCCTTAGAATCCTGTCTGCTTGACTGAATAATTAAGCAACTGCTTCACCCTTAATAAGACCATTAATCCCACAGAACAGGGAGATAAACGGGGTGTCTTTTTAGCAGGACGGGGGTCAGGTTCAGATCTTCCAGCACTTCCGTTGGTCTTCGCGGGGTGTATCATTATTCTAACTGCGGGACTGGGTGTGCCTCAACGCTGTTCTTACCGTAACCTTGAACATGTCAGTAATGCACCTGATGGATCGTGTGTTTGAGCCTGGAAGACACACCGACGCCCCCTAGCTGTGGATGGCTCATGTCAAACAACACACCCACATCTCTCTCTCTCTCTCTCTCACAGAAAGCTCCCTGGGCCGAGTGGAGGTGTATTAATCACACTGACGCCTCGCCCTGTGATCTGTGACCCAGTCTTTTAATTGCATCCGCTGTGCCTTGCTCCTGCACTCGTTTTTTATCTCCTCTTACCTCACTTCTCCCAGAGCCTCCTCCAGCCGTCCCCATCAGAGGCTCTAATGAAGAGATAAGAGAGAAGGCTGTAGATCTGTGGAGCCTTACCCCTCTCCCCACGGCCCCAGTAAAAACAGCTCCAGATAGGCCAGTATTGTGCCGAACCGGCTCCTCCGGGACACGCTGATTCATTACAGGGCCCGTGTCTACCAGCACATCAAGAAGGTTTTTTTCTGATGCTCAGTACGATGCCTTCGTAGAGCACAGAGCTGGAAGGCAACCAACATGGATAGGACGTTCCATTGAACAGTCCAAGATGGGTTTGCTGTGAACAATATGGGATATGATCTTGGTCAGATCTTTTAAACTTTGTCTGTTCTCTACACTCCATTCTTGTTTAAGGCTCTGTTGACAGAAGGCCTGTTATGCGATGGTGGGGGTGGTGCTGGTGGGGGGATATGGGTGTGACAGCACACTAACAATGTGACAAGCTCTCGTTCCATCTGTAAGTGCACCGGTCACAGATAACAAGCAAACGCTGCTAAAGTGAAACATGGGCGCTGACACACACAAACACAGGTGGACGGCTCTTTTCCAACCACATACACTGGTGCCCACGGTCACACGTCTTTCATAACAATACCACAGGCAAGCGCATACGCACAAACAAGCATGCGCACGCACGCACACTTGCCAAAGTGCTTAAGTCACAGTTGGTTCCCTCGTCACGGGCAGACCTGTCTGAGGGGGAAGCATGGGCTTTAGTTAAAACAGACGAAACGGGAGCCAGAGGAATTCAATTATTTCCTGCTGTGACACTAAACGCTTTGAGAAAAGTCACATTGCTCAGGTACCTGCAGTGCTTCAACACAGCAGCATGTAAATGGACGGTGTAGGACAACGCAATGACAGCCTGGCTCGGTTCACTGCAGCCAGACATCCCGTAGATGGTGGGTACACCGTTGGCGAAGGTTTTAAAAAGCCTTTTACCGAATCTCCCATCCGACACGGTGCCAAATATCCTTGAAGGGCCGCTGTCCACGTACAGTACTGTAGCCCTAGAACATTCTAAGCCTTTGTGGTGTTGACCTGTAGTTCTACTGCACACAACGACGGTGCCGTGCTGCTGCGGTCCCACAGGGTCTGATTTATCACACCAGGCTCCGTTGTTCCCTTCCTTCACTGGCCCTCATGAAACACTGTTATTTGCAAATTGAGGGGGAGGCACTGATTGCCCTGTTGGGTTGAATAAAGCGGCAGGGTGGCAGACACAATGTTTACTTAGCTCCGTTCCACCAGTGAGATAAACATGGCTTTAAGAAAGGAGCACAGGGTTGGTTGTAATGCTTTTCTCCATCCTTCAAACCAGTCAGATACCAGGACATGGTTAGGACTGGGAGCTGGGACTATGGTCCAGCTCATTCACAGCTGTGCTGTTGTCGTGTATGTAACAGGAAACAGGATGCACACTGGTTTAACATCACCAGAAAAAAGAAAGCACCCTGGTTAAACATCTAACATCGCAAAGAAACAATAAGTACCCCTGGTGAATTTAAATGAAAGGAAACAGGTAGCATGATGTTGATTCTCTTTGGGTTTAATATGGAAGGGGTCCTACCTGTGGGTTAGCGTTTGGGTGTGAGAATTTACCAGAGGAGGCACAGGGTTGAAGGGGTAGGACAGAGAAAGACTAGAGATGACGTGGGTTTAAAGATGTAGGAGAGAGAAAGAACAGAGAAAATGTCAAGTTAAAGATGTAGGAGTGCATAATATGGAGAGAGGTGATGGGAGAATGCATGTGGATGAGGGTGTAGAAGATAAGGCAGCCTGACCAGTGTTGACCTTGGCCTCTGCCTACATGAAACATCCCATACAGGACAGTGTTGGTGTCCCCATAGAGCGGTGTATGTCATGTGTAGAGTGCATGAGTGTGGCTTAGAGCGACTCGCTCTGCTGAATGTATCTGCCGACAGACCACTCTGGAGATCAATGGGTTGGGGGGGGTTTACGGGTCACGGTTGCTTGCGCCCTCCGCCCAGCCTCGGTGGCACGCTGGCCGCTCTGTCTGTCGGACAGAATGTTCTGTGCCGGAACACACAAACCAGGAGCAGCAGAGCATAAAGACACCGCCCCCGCAGTCTGCAAACCTCAGAACTCAGCCGCCTGCCAAACAGAACGCACCGCGCACGTAAACACACAGACACACACTCATGTACACACACCTATTGTAACGAGGTGACAAGGATGGAAGACACAGACCAGAGGTGTAGCCCAAGGGCGTTTTATTAACAACACAACGCAAACGGATGGCCTAGCTGTCTCTGGAACTTTCATGCGACAACCAGGAGAGAGACGATTGGCCCTCTCCATGGTGCTGATCCATGAGCTCCAGACTGCTGCCTGGTAGCGGTGCTGTCCATGGTGTCCTCCCTGACATTGGACAATGCATAGATACATACACACACAGAAACGTAACCATGTTCTGAATATGTTAAAAAGGGTTAGAGGATACGGGTGACTGGAGTAAGCCTGTGAAAAAAAAAGTATGAAAAGATATTCTTCTAAACCTTAACTTAGCGTTGATGCCTTAACTTAACCTAGTGTATAATGCCGGAACCTAAAAGTAACAGCAGTCCTAGCACTAAGCCCAATTGTAAGTCTAACCCTAAACCTAACCCCTAAAACAGAAATGTATGCCACCCTCATGTGTGCCGCCCAAAGGTCAGAATAAGGTCAGAGTTTCCATGTTTGTCTTCTGGTCCTAATTACATTTGTGAAATGAAAACTGACTTGCCATATGTGTGCAAAACTTGGCTCAGTATCCCTGAAGTCCCTTCTCTATGGAGCTGGCCAACGTAGTCAGAGCAGGTGGAGAATGTCAAGCGTGAGGTGACTCGTGAATATACACCCCCCCCCCCTCCAGCTTAGAGGGACAGTAACCATGGTGATTACCTTTGCCCCCCTACTTGTTATACTGTACATATCCTACTGATGGAGAGGAACAAACTGACACCAGCCAGCTGGGCACTCCCTGAGATCAACATCAGAGCACAGGCTAATCTAGGAGCCCCTATAGACCTGGTAACAGAGCAGAGCAGGCTGTTTTTGACTACCAAGGTCTCATCTAAGTAACTTGTATGTATACCTTGTAGCAAGGGCGTGTCCCTCACAGTGTGTTCATCCCCCTGGTGTGTTGTTGCCTCAGCCTGGCCCAGATGTACAGCGTCAGTGATGAAGTGGGGCCTGAGGCAGCATTGATTAAACCTGGGGGACCACATGGTTTCTAGAATGGAGGGGCTGGCCTCTGGAGGACACAAGGTTCACCGACCTTTGGAGACGTCTGCCGAGAAAACAAACAACTTCCTGTCTTTGTTCATTTTGAAGGTGAACGTTCTATAGGTGCATCTGCCTCCTGCTACCCTCTGTGGTCTGTTACAGAAAATATCTCCCTCTTCTGTTACAGAACATCTCCACCTCTTCTGTTACAGAACATCTCCCCCTCTTCTGTTACAGAACATCTCCCCTTCTTCTGTTACAGAACATCTCCCCCTCTTCTGTTACAGAACATCTCCCCCTCTTCTGTTACAGAACATCTCCCCGTCTTCTGTTACAGAACATCTCCCTCTCTTCTGTTAAAGAACATCTCCCCCTCTTTCTCTCACAGTCTCTCTGTCGTTCTGTCTAGCTCACCGTTTCTCATGGTTTCAACCACAATTCTTACCACAGCTTGACGTATTACTAAAGTAGCCCTTTGTCCGTCATAGCATCATATCTGTAACACTGAACACTGTGGATTATGTCCATCACAGTCAAATGGGTGGTCCTTTAGTATGGGTGGCATCTGCAGAATCGGTGGTACCAGTAGTATGGGCGGTACCCATAGAATGGGCGGTACCTTGAGAATCAGTAGTATCAGTGGCTTCCCTGCTAAATGAATGTGTCGGTAAACAACCTTGTCTGCCACAATGGCCACGCATGTGTTCCCATGCCAACCTCCCCGCTGTCACTTGGACGTTGGTTGGTTGGTTTGATGTGATTCTCTCCACATCCCAGATCTCTGCTTCAGTACGATGAGTAGAGTGTGATCGGGTTTGTCTGCTACTGCAAGATTGATGCACACGTTGTCCAGATTATGTTTACTGTTCCTCCATTACACATACAATTACTCTCTGGGCAAAACAGAAGGCTAATTTGTGCCATGTGTGCCACAGTTGTTAAGAAGATCCCATGCTTTATTAGGCTGTTGTGTGGTGTATCTTTTCACAGGAAGCTGGACGATAAATTTGATAGATGGCTTGATAAAAAGCTTGTTGTACAGAATTCTTCTCAGTGGATTTTGAAAAATGGCGTCTCCCCAGCTCATAACAGACAATTTGTTCCCCGGGTGATTTATGAAATCAATTTGTCTTGTTATCAGCAGCAGGAGTGTGAATGAGAGATAAGATTAGTGCACAGCCTTTTTAAACAGAAGAAGGGGTTGGAGGCTATGTGCACGCTGTTTGTGTCCTTGTCGGTGTGTGTGTGTTTGTGTGTGTGTAATTTTTGGGGGTGTTTCATCATTTCTACACTTCCATTCTCAAAGTGCTACAGATTGGTCATACAATATGATAAGTGCTGCTGTGAGACCAAGCTTCTTGGGTTGCTTTTACTTCCTCCGGGCTCCCCTAAACATGCCTGGGCTCTGGAAACCTCCCTCAGGTGTCAGTGATGACACCATCTGCCAACCAGAGATACGAGGACATTTGCCACAGGAGAAAAGGGTTACATACCCCAACTCTCACTAGAGAGATGGTTTACATACCCTCCATTTCTCACGGGAGAGACGGTTTACATACCCTCCATCTCTCACAGGAGACTGTTTACATACCCTTAATCTCTCACAGGAGACAGTTTACTTATCCTTCATCTCTCACAGGAGAAGTTTACTTATTCTCCATCTCTCACAGGAGACAGTTTACCTATCTTCCATCTCTCACAGGAGACAGTTTACTTATCCTCCATCTCTCACAGAAGACTGTTTACATACCCTTCATCTCTCACAGGAGACAGTTTACTTATCCTCCATATCTCACAGGAGAGGTTTACATAACCTTAATCTCTCACAGGAGACAGTTTACTTATCCTCCATCTCTCACAGGAGAGGTTTACATACCCTTCATCTCTCACAGGAGACAGTTTACTTATCCTCCATCTCTCACAGGAGAGGTTTACATACCCTTCATCTCTCACAGGAGAGGTTTACATACCCTTCATCTCTCACAGGAGAGGTTTACTGAAGGAACTGGATTTTGACGCGTTTTAGATTGTTTACAAATAGACAATTAATTAGACAAATAGACAATTAATTGAATACAGTTGTGCTCATAAGTTTGCATACCTTGGCAGAAATTGTGAAATGTTGGCATTGATTTTGAAAATATGACTGATCATGCAAAAAAAAAGTTTATTTAAGGATAGGGATCATATGAAGCCATTTATTATCACATAGTTGTTTGGCTCCATATTAAGTCATAATGATAACAGAAATCACCCACAGGGCCCTGATCAAAAGTTGACATACCCTTGAATGTTTGGCCTTGTTACAGACACACACAGGTGAAAATGTCAATTAAAGATGAATTTACAACACCTATGGCTTTTTAAGTTGCAATTAGTGTCTGTGTATAAATAGTCAAGGAGTTTGTTAACTCTCATGTGGATGCACTGAGCAGGCTAGATACTGAGCCATGGGGAGCAGAAAAGAACTGTCAAAAGACCTGCGTAACAAGGTAATGGAACTTTATGAAGATGGAAAAGGATATAAAAAGTTATCCAAAGTCTTGAAAATGCCAGACAGTACTGTTCAATCACTTATTAAGAAGTGGAAAATTCTGGGATCTCTTGATACCAAGCCAATGTCAGGTAGACCAAGAAAGATTTCAGCCAAAACTGCCAGGTGAATTATTCGGGATACAAAGAAAAACCCACAGGTAACCTCAGGAGAAATACAGGCTGCTCTGCAGAAAGACGGTGTGGTGATTTCAAAGAGCACAATACGACAATACTTGAAAAATGAGCTGCATGGTCGAGTTGCTAGAAAGAAGCCTTTACTGCGCCAATGTCACACAATATGCCCGACAACACATTGACACATCTCACAGCTTCTGGCACACTGTAATTTGGAGTGACGAGACCAAAATGTTGCTTTATGGTCACAATGATAAGCGCTATGTTTGAAGAGGGGTCAACAAGGCCTATAGTGAACAGAATACCATCCCCACTGTGAAGCATGGTGTTGGCTTGCTGATGTTTTGGGGGTGTGTGAGCTCTAAAGGCATGATGAATGCAGCATGTTATCATAAAATACTGGCAGAATATTTGCATTCTTCTGCACCAAAGCTGGGCATTGGACGCTCTTGGACTTTCCAGCATGACAATGACCCTAAGCACAAGGCCATGTTGCCCCTCCATGGTTACAGCAAAAAAAAGGTGAAAGTTCTGGAGTGGCCATCACAGTCTCCTGACCTTAATATATATATATATAACGTGCGGTTCATGCAAGACGACCAAAGACTTTGCATGACCTGGAGGCTTTTTGCCAAGACGAATGGACTGCAATACCACCTGCAAGAATTTGGGGCCTCATAGACAACTATTACAAAAGACTGCACACTGTCATTGATGCTAAAGGGGGCAATACACAGTATTAAGAACTAAGGGTATGCAGACTTTTGCAATGTTTTGTTTTATGATTATGCCATTCTGTTATGGGTGTGCAAATTTTGAGCAAATTCTGTATCTAAAGAGAGTATTACAATTACAGTACAAGTATCTAAGATACAAGTTCTCTGGAAAATCAAGATGTTTGCAAGAGCAAAGATGCAAGCAGAAGTGAGGAAAACGCAAGAGAAAGCTTCCCCAAACCCCGCTTTGGTTTATATCCCAGAACTAAAGGCATGGAGGTTGGTTTACTGACCAATGGATGACAAACTAGTCCTGAAGAGTAGACACCTTCTCAATTAGGGACATATTATGATCTGTTCTGGGACCATCTCATAAGACAGATTGGTGTTATCTCAAGAAGCAAGCTACCTAGGCAATAACAAGCAAACCTTTTTGTCACTGCATTCACAGCTTGCAGAAACATCCCTAAAACATTAATGTTCAAATGATTGCCTACTAGGACAGAAAATAAGTACATAGGTAGACATGTTTATACTAAATAGACATAGAATTGACATTTTTCAGTGCTCTCCATCTCTCCCAAGTCACTGCCTACAGAACTTTTTCTTCTAACTTATCCCCTGACTGATGGGAAGGTAATGGTAGAATGCGTTCAACCCTCCACTAGGTGGCATTTATGCCTTGTCCTCATGACTCAGCAGCTACACAGTGATGAGATGTAAAGATGCTTGATGTTAACATCTGTGTTTTGCCTAAAAGTATTTCCAACCAAATGAACGTACAAATGCTTTTAATATTACTCAGAATGGAAATAAAAGTAGCAATAATAATTGCTGGATTTTCCCCTCAGTTGCCATCTAAACCAGATTTCATGTGGTTTAGATGGCAACTTGATGTCCTCTGTCATTGCAGTCCCCATATTAAGTGCCCAGACTCTGTCTCTCTCCTTCTGTCTCTCTCTCTCTCCCTCTCTCTCCTTCTCTCCCTCTCTCTCTCCTTCTCTCCCTCTCTCTCTCCCTCTCTCTCTCCGTCTCTGCCTGTCAGCTCTGATCATGTGGGATCTCCTTCAAAGCCACAGTTCATGTGAGATGGAAAGACCACAAACACCCACAATGTGCTCTCTTCTTCCTCATACATGTGGGTCTCTGGAGAGGGAGGAAGTACAGTGTGTGACTAGGACATTTTCCACAATGTTCCCTTCTCTCCTGTTCATTCAGAAGACCCAAAATGTCATTTAAGATTGGGTTCTGTCTTTCACAGCAGCATGTTGAAGGGGAATGCGTGATTTAGAAAGACAAAGAGCTTCACAGTCTGCTGCGCTAATGTGGGATATTTTCCATGTAGCCGTGTCTCTCCTTGAAAACACAAGGCAATATGACTGTTTCGTGGATCTCTTTTTATTTTGGTAGAGTTGTTTTCACCTCTAAATAAAAGATGAGGAGAGATATGTTTGTTAGGGAGGAAAAACTGTTTCAGTATTTAACCACAGTCAACAAACAGTCACCTCATTCCCTTAAATGTTACTACCGCCTTCCTCCCATTCCTGGCTTCAAACCCCCATCCCAATGTCTTCATCCCCCATTCCTCTGTCTTCATCCCCCATCCCTCTGCCTTCATCCTCTCCATCCCTTTGCTTTCATCCCCTCCATCCCTCTGCCTTCATCCCCTCCATCCCTCTGCCTTCATCCCCTCCATCCCTCTGCCTTCATCCCCTCCATCCCTCTGCCTTCATTCCCCATCCCTCTGCCTTCATTCCCCATCCCTCTGCCTCCATCCCCTCATCCCTCTGTCTTCATTCCCCATCCCTCTGCCTTCATCCCCTCCATCCCTCTGTCTTCATCCCCTTCATCCCCAGCTCCACGCCCAGTCCTCTGTCTCCACCCAGCTCCACGCCCAGTCCTCTGTCTCCACCCCCACATCCCACTGCCTCCACCTCAACCCTGCATCCTTCAGTCTGCACCCCCATCCCTCTCACCATCTCCACCACTGTCCCTGTCTCACTGGGTCATTCTTTTTCTTAATGTTTCTCTTTATCTCTTTCTCTCTCGGTCAATGTAGTAAGGTTTGAGGACTGTCAACACAGCAAGGCGGTGGGCTTCGAGAGCAGTGATCCTCACTTCGCTGTTCGTCCTGATGGCTCCGTGTACGCAGAGCAGGAGGTGCTCAACTTGACTGAACCAGTACAGTTCATGGTGACGGCCCGCGGGGGTCATGACCCTAACATCTGGGAGACCACGGTCAAGCTGGCCTTGGCCGGACACCCACCTTCTGTCCCTGTGAATCAGGTAAGCATGTATACACCGCTGTCATTTCCACGGCAGATAAACACACATACACATTAAGGTTTCCTCAGGCGATGTCACACCAGCACACATCTGGACTGAAGATGGTCTGTACACACTTATGTCTAAAGGAACCCAGAGATAATTAAGGAACCCTTGGAGTTCCTCAAGGAACTATTGCTGGTCTGTGTTTCATATTTGCTCTTCGGGTTAGTTAAAGGAGGTTGGTTCAGTGATTCTAAGGATTCCCGTAGGGGCCTTGGACTTGATGCATGGGGTTCATCTTTATTGATCATATCATTAGAATAAATGTAATCCCTTAAATGTTTATTTGTTCTGTTAAGAATGTCAGAATAACTCAAAATACAATACCATCTCATGAATCACTGAGAGTTTTATATAATGCAGTGTGTACATTTCATCCTGCTTGTGCAAAATTTGCATTGCAACAAAACCTTTCATTATATTTTGAGCATGTCATTTATATTGCACAGCTGTGCAGAGATATGAGACACACATTGGCTAATAATTAAATTGGATGGTTTAAAATTGGAAGAGGGTGAGAGCATGTGTCGATGTGTGAAGAGAGCATGCGTTGATGTGTGAATCAACATGTGCAAAAATTTATTTCTATCCTTAGCTTTTTAGAAACAGATTTCTGGAGAGGTGGAGAAACTGGTGAAAGCCTTTTATCTGTTGTTACGGCCTGAACTTGTCATGACTTTAGTAGGTTACAGGACACCGGCGCACAGGGTTTTCCAAAAATCTAAATTGATGAAACCAAGGACTTGGCCAGGGCTGTGTCAATGAAACATGCAGCAACAACAAGACAAGAAACACTAGGACAGGAGCAATTTAAATAGGGAATTAACAAGGGGTTAACGAGACACAGGTGAAAGCAATTTACTAACGAGACTGAACATAGAAACAGGAAAACTAGAACCAAAACACACAGAGCATTGAACTGCAACGACCGACATGGCACAGGCCATGACCGGCCGTTGAACCACTCTAATGGTGGCCAGAAATAATCGCACCTGCAATAAGTCACACTTCCAGTTGTCTATTAGCTTGTCACCACTACATAGCATTAAAAGTGTAAAACATTTAACCATTCCCGTCTCAAAAATCTTCGGGTTTGAACTTTCACACACAGGTTCTTCTGAGTTATTTTCAAGTAGAGTTCCCTGAGGAACCGGCTTTTTGACTTGTTAAGGTTCCACCAATGTGTCAATCTTAATGGTTCCTCCAGACACCTTTACATGTAGGAATGTGTATAGTGTGGAGGGTATACTGTTATTGTATAATTAATGGTGGCTTGATAAAATGTTTAGATATTCAAGGAATCTCTGGACAGCCTAAAGGACATTGCATTTGCTACAAACCTGTTGAGCTTTATATACAGTTTGAAATGAGCAGAGTATATATTTAATAACAATTTATAACTTGTGTGTCAAGTGGTAAGATACACAGCAGAGGTAATTACACCCAAAATATCCCTGATCGGCTGTTTAGAGAAAAGAAACCCTCAAGTGCGTTTGTATCTAGAGCAGCCCTGAATGCGCTCTGCACATTAAAACACAAGTGCTACTGTATAATTTTTTTTGTTGGTTACTTGGCATAATTTGTAACTTGGTTGCTACTCATTCAATAATTTGACAAGCAAATATGCTAGCTAGCTGGTTCATTTGTTCAAGAACATTAGTAGTTACATAGAATGCCAAACAGTTATGAAAACATCTATAGTTTTCAAGAAAATTGCCATGTTTTAGGTGACATAAGACGCTTTGTGATGGAACATGTCACATGCTTAACTATTCAAAGATATAAAGTTGCTGTTTTCAGTACAAACTTAACATATTGATCTGTAGTTCAGTTGATGCTATCAGGGGGCCAAAGGGGCTATGTGAGAGCCAGAGCGCCAATCTCACAGGTGGCCACCCAAAAAATTTAAACCTTGCCATTACAAAAATTATTCCTGTAACAATCTTTAGACAGACTTTCCTCAAATCCCCTTTCTAGTGGTGTTTGTTAAGGGACACTTTGACCTGTAAAGGGTTCCATCAGCATGGCAATTTACTTAACCCTTTACTGATAAGAGTGTGCTTCCACTGTGCATTTGCATGAGGACACACTGACACACTTGAAAGCCTCACTGCTTCTTAGCTAAAATCAGTTTTCAATGACCCTCAAGTATTATATAAAACTGCATTATTTCAGGTTCCGCTTTTCTATATCATTAACAAATATTGCTCAGTGAACAACCTATTCTTTGCTTTACAATTAAAACATTGCTTAATGCTACCTCCTGGTCATGTTTTTAATCATAGAACATGTCCAAGAGTTGTGTTAAGCATTTGCAGAGCTGGGATTAATATTCTGCCCACTCCTCGCAGTACAATAATGAAGAACATGAAATAATTGACATTGATTGAGTTAATGTTCCACTCTGTCAGAGGGAGGCCTGCTGGAGCCAGGTGATGTGGTAGCAGCACTATGTAATTATGCTGACACATTGTGGAAGCGGGAGAGAAATTCAATAATGGACCAAGAAATCCTTATGTTCAAGCAATCAAATGAAAAATGTGAAAACCAGTTACATGTTTTAAATTGATACATTTTTGTTGGAAACCCTTACAACATATGCAAGGTGCTTTCCGGACACTTCCATTTCTGATAGAAATAGGCAGCAGTGTGTGATGTTGGTCAGCAGGTGATTCCAAAGTGGAAAATTGCTGTTATGCCCTGTAGAATTTTTTTTTTCTGTAGCCATGAAAAACAAAATTATGGAAATATATAATTCATGTTAAGGGATTTCTCCAACGCTGCTTTAGAACTAAAACTGTTTTCAGCTCAGCCCTACGGCACAGACTTCTGCTCTTTCTGGTCTGCTGCACTTCCTGTAACCCTTTCTAACCCAAACCCAGAACCCCCATTAGATATCAGTTAGACACAGTGCTAGACATGTAGTAGAATTCAAGGAAAACCTAGGGGATTTGTTACTGCAGGGGAGAGAGAGAGTGTTTGCATGTACTCTATGTGTACAGTATATGTGTATTTATGTAGATACAGTATGTGTTCCCTCCTGCTCCCAAAATGATAAACAGTATGGCAGTCCGGCAGGGGCTTAGGGGAGAGCTGATGTGGTCTCCATGAGCCCTGTCCTGTACTGTCCTCCCATCCCTGACCCTGTTAATGTCCTGTCCTCCTTCCTTCTCTCCTCACTCCTCACTCCTCATTTTACATCAGAGATGTTAAAGAAACACTCACCAATTTCAACCAATTTACCAACAATAAAGCCACTGTAGAAACAGCTTTCTACCCTAGAAGCAGCAATAACTACGTGTTGGGTCAGTTTCACACCTTGTAGATATAATTGCATGTATTGAATATAACAATTTGAGATTATGATGAATGAATAAACCATTATGCAAATCACTGATGTGGAATGATTTGGGTGTTTTCGTGGATAAGAACAAGACCTGGTAGATAGATGCACAGCCATCAAAACGTGGAAGCAGGTGTCACATGATATTTGTTCACTAGTTGGAAGATGGACACTTTAATGCATGATCAAACTGACATAGCTGTGTTGTAACTGTGTTTCCTATAACATAACCCTGTTCTGTTTGTGATTATAACACGGTTCAAGAAGCAATAACTCAAATCGAATGAAATCAGGGAAATGAAGTTAAATATATGATGGCTAGTGAGGTAGCGTTGTCTGGAGGAATGAAAAAAAGTTTTTCTTGCTGACAACGGTTCAGCTCCCGGAAATAAAGCTGTTTTGGTGGGTCGAGTCGGGATTAAAATCTGTCCTTCTGTCGTGTGGTTACTGAAACCCATGTAGCCAACACGGTCCTGGCAAGGCTCTGAGAAACTGTCCCTAGAAGGACTATACTTCAGCTAGTTTTTGATGGGTCACTATGTGCACTATGTTATGGAAGCGAATTCACTGTAGTTATCATGTGCTAGCAGGTCTCAGTAAAGACCAACTAGGCTGGCATGGTCAGGCATTGATTATTCTGGTCAAACACATCATGACGTTATGTATGTGGGAGAGAGCACAAGGGCCTAACTCAAAGTGACATTTACAGTTTGAATAAGTCCTCCGTGAGACCGTCTTCACAAATACTGCTGGTTGTTTTCTCGGCCAATGTATCATCAGAGTATTTAGAGATAGGAAGCCCACCTTCCTGAAACATAACAGTTAACCTGTCAAAGCTGCTAGCTATCAATGTAGCTATATAACATATATATATATAACATATAGATCAACAATATACTTTCCAATGTCGATTATTAATTGAAAGGAGTAGTTGCAGATGTATTTAATACGTTTATTGATCTGTCATGCCAAAGTCATAGCAATCATCAATGTTTACACAATTCAGCATCCCAAATGACCTGTGATAGACAAGTAACATAACAACACTTACTTTATCACGGCTTCCAACATGTTGGTGGAACCTCGCTGAAGAGCAAGAACAATAAAAGTGTATTCTAGTTAAGAACCGCATGAGAACAGAAAGTCCGGGGTGTTCATTTTGCTCTTTTCTAATTGGCTAACGTATCCATCGGCCCGTCAAAGGTTCAGGTCCTTTGCAGAACTCCCAGGCGTGGTCAGATGATGCCACTGGGGTGAGAACCAGGGTCACAATAGCCCAGCTGCACTGTGAAGCAGATTAACTAGAACCACTACACACCAAAACATTACCATGACATTACAAAAGTACCATTTCAAGTGCCAAAACCAGCCGGCAGCCATGAGGTGATTAAAAGATATCTTCATTATCACATTATTGCATTTATGGAGTTTCAGAGCAGACATGTGCAGGGACTCATTGAACTCATTATGTTTTATTCATTGTTGGCTTGATTTACTCTTCCCTCTTCCTGGATTAACTGTGCACAGTGCTTGGTCTATGTGGTGGCGTGTTTTGTACGATATCTGTATAGTTTATCTGCCTCCTGGTTACATATAAGGGCTTAGTAGTGTCTGAGATCATGCTTCTCCACACAGATACAGGAGCTATGTCCATTGATTCTGCTAGAAATATATATTCTCTAGGTTTTCTTTTGCCTCTCAGCCCCTGTTCACCACCGACCACTGCTGTGATCAGCCCTCATCAAAGAGAATAAGCATGGGAGAATGATGGGAAAACAGAACAGCTCAAGACATATAGGCATTGAATTTAACGTACCCACTTTGTCTTGAGATAACAGTGAACTGAAGATGGGAAACAGCACACACTTGATGTTGTGTAATTGAAAGTCCCTGTTTAGTGTTGCCTCCTGCTCTTCAGAATGTTAACCTCCAGATGTCAGCTCCAGGCCTGCAGGGCTGACTGATGCCCCAGCGACGTAGAGCCTGGTAGGGAGGAGAGAGAAGCCAGCTGGCCTGCCCGCAAGCACTGGGCCTGGGGTGCTCCGGGCGTTTCTGGGACTCATTTCACACTCACTGATTCTTGTTTGCTCACTCACACACACACACACACAGTACGCAAAAACATATACACGCATGCATAGGCACACACAGACACACAAACACATATACAGTACACACACACACACACACACACGCCCATCGTACTTTTCTAACAGCACAAAGAACCCATCCCAGTTTCCCCTTTTCCCTTTGTAATGATGGTGATGTTTGTGCCAGCTTAGCAGGGCTGTCACTGGCCAGGCTGAGTCACGTGGAAACACTGCAGCGATATCATCCATACACAGGCTTGGCATAAAGAAAGAGGACCTCTCTGCTCCGTTGTGGCAGCTTGGCGCGGCGTTTGGAGGAATGTGGGAATTTGCCAACGCCATGCCGATCGGAAGCATCGACCACGTAATCAGCGGCCCTGATGTCCCGTATTCATCAGCAGGCCAAAGTGATGCTGATAGTGATGCAGAGCAGGAGGGTTATTCAACACAGCTGAAGGTGCTGATAGCGGCTTTATCAGGAGGGAACACATGGGGTAGAAACAGAGATGCCTGGGGACGACATGGCTACCATCCTCACTCACCCTCATATCAGCTTCTATCTCTTGTTACTCTGCCCCTGTCTTCTGTCTCCTGTTACTCCTCCCCTCTGTCTTCAATCTCATGCTACTCCGCCCCTCTGTCTTCTATCTCCTGTTACTCCGCCCCTGTTTTCTATCTCTTGTTACTCCACCCGTTTTCTATCTCTGGTTACTCCGCTCCTGCTGTTTTCTATCTCTTGTTACTCCACCCATCTGTTTTCCATCTCCTATTACTCTGCCCTTCTGATTTCGATCTCTTACTTCACCATTCTGTCTCGTGACTCCTGTTACTCTGCCCCTGTATCTTTAATATCCTGTTATTCCACCCTGCATTCTTCAATCTCCTGTTACTCCTCCCTGTCTTCTATATTTCCTGTTACTCCTCCCTCTGTCTTCTATATTTCCTGTTACTCCTCCCTCTGTCTTCTATATTTCCTGTTACTCCTCCCTCTGTCTTCTATATTTCCTGTTACTCCTCCCTCTTTCTTCTATATTTCCTGTTACTCCTCCCTCTGTCTTCTATATTTCCTGTTACCCCTCCCTCTGTCTTCTATATTTCCTGTTACCCCTCCCTCTGTCTTCTATATTTCCTGTTACTCCTCCCTCTGTCTTCTATATTTCCTGTTACTCCTCCCTCTGTCTTCTATATTTCCTGTTACTCCTCCCTCTGTCTTCTATATTTCCTGTTACTCCTCCCTCTGTCTTCTATATTTCCTGTTACCCCTCCCTCTGTCTTCTATATTTCCTGTTACCCCTCCCTCTGTCTTCTAAATTTCCTGTTACTCCTCCCTCTGTCTTCTATATTTCCTGTTACTCCTCCCTCTGTCTTCTATATTTCCTGTTACTCCTCCCTCTGTCTTCTATATTTCCTGTTACTCCTCCCTCTGTCTTCTATATTTCCTGTTACTCCTCCCTCTGTCTTCTATATTTCCTGTTACTCCTCCCTCTGTCTTCTATATTTCCTGTTACTCCTCCCTCTGTCTTCTATATTTCCTGTTACTCCTCCCTCTGTCTTCTATATTTCCTGTTACTCCTCCCTCTGTCTTCTATATTTCCTGTTACTCCTCCCTCTGTCTTCTATATTTCCTGTTACTCCTCCCTGTCTTCTATATTTCCTTTTAGTTTACATTTGTCTTTCTTTTCTTTCAAAACTTTAACTCTATTCTATTCTGTCTAACCAGCACATAAATGCATGCATGCATGCACACACAGAAACACACACACACACATCAACTAATTCCTCCAGCCACCCATGAAAGGACTGGCGCTCTCCCATCTCGGCCCACTGCCCCTGTGCTGGTACCTGAGAGTGTTGCGGATGAGTGGAGTTCATGCAAGGTTTTTTCTTTTTTTCTTTTTTATGTTGGTGTTATTTTTACAAGTATGTGGTACATTTTCACTAACACAAGCCATTTGTTTGAAAACTTTTTCTGTAGACTGCATACAGCACAAAATCCTACACAGTCACTTCACCAAAAAGGTTATATTCAGTGTTTTATCTGAAAATATGTGATAAGTTTTCATTACATTCACATATTTTCACATAAAGTCATTTCCTTTCATAATGAAATTCTGACATTACTTTTGAGTCCTTTCTTAAGAATGAAAAGAAAAAGACATTTTATGACTGCTTAATCCAACTGCTATTTTGAGATTAATCCAACTTCTCAACTGATTTGTCTACTACAGATTTTAAGAACTACATAATAAGGAAGTTGTCCATACATAAAGTATGATATACTGAAGCAATAAAGCATGAGAGGTTGTGGTATATGGCCAATATATCTAAGAACAGTTTTTAGTTATGACACAGCACCATGTCATGGTGTATTGGTTCTATAAC
The DNA here is from genome assembly GCF_011004845.1 of Esox lucius. NCBI lineage: Eukaryota > Metazoa > Chordata > Actinopteri > Esociformes > Esocidae > Esox > Esox lucius. The sequence goes on from NC_047585.1 coordinate 18,796,460, forward strand.
CCCAACCCCTGAGATTCCTTATTGGTTTTATAAATTAGGCCAATAAATTGCTAGTCATGTCATACCTGTAGTATATGGTCTAATAGAATTACTTAAAATCAACCAATCAGCATTCAGAATTCAAAGTAGCCACCATATATTAGAGTTCAAACATGTCTATATGTGACCCCAGTGGGATTCAAACCGTAAAACCACTCTTGAGCCCAACATGACCTTTTTGAATACATGTATGATTTCCACTCTCCTTAAAAGCAGGTTTGAATTGGGCATGAACCATTACAACACATACTGAAATATCAATGAGGACCTAGGATAACATTTACGAGACAGGGACCAGCTAGATCAAAACTTGGCATAGAAATTATGAAAATGGGATTTTAATGGGTAGTGCAAGTGTATTGACCACTGTGATTTTATTTAAAGGTCTGTGGCATATTCCATTCCCAGGGGAATCTTCCATGATTGTTATGTTGTTTTTTGCTTATTAAACCATTGTACTCATAATTCACATTTTGCTTGTATACTTTGAATCAATGGTTTTGTAGTGAACCAACCAAATGAGTGTAAAACGTGAAGTTTTTAATGTTTGATTTACAACTCTGACCAGTTTAAAGCTGAATATTTTCAAATTGTTGTGATCGCCTGGTCACCCATTCTTCACCCCCACGCTTCCCTTTTCCAGCCCAGACATCAGATGGCCTGGTCCAAGCCCTGTAGTCAAATCCACTAAGCTGTGAAGACTTAAAACAAAAAGTGTGAAATATATGTGTGTTTGTTCAGGGTTAGCTTGCATCTGTCACTCTCTCTGAATAACCATATGCGTGTTGATAAGCTGACCTGCCTGCCAGTGTTGGGGATGGCTGTGTATGTGTGTGTGTGTGTGTGTGTGTTTATGTGCTGTGCTTGTGTGCATGCGGGTTCTTCAAGCAGATTTACCAAAAGGATTTCTGCTTGGCTTTAAGTCATAGCAGCATACATGTTGCTGTGTGTGGGGATCAGGAGAAACAGCAGGATTATTGGATTATACAGTGCTGTCTCAGGCATGAGGAATATCAACACTGACTGATAGATAGCTTGGTATACACTTCACATATCAGGCTTGAGGAATATCAACACTGACTGATAGATAGCCTGGTATATACTTCACATATCAGGCATGAGGAATATCAACACTGACTGATAGATAGCCAGGTATACACTTCACATATCAGGCTTGAGGAATATCAACACTGACTGATAGATAGCCTGGTATACACTTCACATATCAGGCATGAGATATATCAACACTGACTAAAAGATAACCTGGTATCTTCACATACTGTATGTCTGGAGCTACTATGATCAAACACATAGGTCCTGACTGGTAGTATGATTTATAATGTGGTACACCAATGTTCATCTGCAGTACACAGGCCAATAAAATGACAGGACCAGACAGAAAAGCAAGTAAGATGTGATGTCATTTTTTAAAGATATATTTATTTGTAATTTGTATTTTTTTCCCTTTCATTCATTGGTAAACTTGTCTTCGCTTGTAAGACCAGTGAATCATCAATGATGTCAAACAGTGCAGAATCCCTGTTGGGGACTGATCTCCATTTCATTGAACAGATATTTGACCAATCCCTTTTCATTTAGATTAAGGCTTCCTTCAGGGATATGTCATACAGTGCATCACAGGGGCCAGTAGTACAGTTCTGCGAGTCTGTTAGAAGGGCAGAATGGATATACATGTCTCTCTGTCAGAAGAGACATCCAACTGTGATTTGTCAGACTGTGAGGGTTTTTGATGTATCAGGACAGTCAACCTCCATGGATTGTGCAGAGACCATTGGTAACCTGTCTGCGACACTAATGCCTGGAAGCTCTGACCCGGCTGGACCCTCTCAGGTGAATTGCCAAGTGCAATAAGGGATCTTAGAAGCCAGAATTGTAAATCTTCATTAAAATATTGTTTTGAGTTATCTGGGGGGAAAAAACTGTGGATCTGTATTTTCTCCTGTTCTTCCCTCATCTGTCAAGGTGTGCCATGAATTATGAATGTCACTTGTATGTTCCATATTTTACACTTTCAGAAAATGTTCAATTGATTTCTCATGTCTCATCATTCAGTTTGAAAATATGTTGTTGAATACTGTAGGTCAGTCAATGTGTGTATTGATTTCTTGTCTTCTCAGATTGGAGTGGAGGATATGATTGCAAGGGCCTGGGAATCTAATCCCAAGGTTATCAAGTTTCCACGGAAACATCAAAGAAGCTCCTCCGCCAATGGACTGAGACGACAGAAGCGGGACTGGGTCATCCCACCAATCAATGTGCCTGAAAACTCCAGAGGACCCTTCCCACAAATGCTAGTCAGAGTGAGTGACAGTTATGACATTCATTAAGAACTATTGATGTGCAATGAAGTTGTCTTTTTTTAAAACATTAACAAACCAATACAGGCCTACATCGTGTACCGTCCAAATATTTGTTGGTAGTCCCTTATGCATCTGTTGTAAACTAAACATCAGTTTGTCAGTTTGAATAACAATAACCCAATCCTGTTCTGTTTCGCTACCACACATCCTGAGCCAATGCCATCAGGCAAAACACCCTCAAACTAGACTAGTCACGTCGTCTGACAGTAACTCACCATAGGGAAGCAATGAGAACGGTGGGACAGATCTCAGGCAATCACTATGACATGCTGAACAGAACACCACCCTGGTATTTTCTATCAAGGACCTTCCGCAGGTAGAGGGCCCTCGTCTCCTGGTTGAGTGGTGATGACAAGTGATTTGTCTGTCCTTAGGACATGGTCACAGACACGTGGACAATAGGAAACGGATGGACAACACACAGCTCGTTTTCACCAGTCCTTCAATGATTGTAGGAATACTAAGCACTTTTAGATACATGTGTGTACGTGTGTGGGTTTTTGGCTTAATTATATTTCGGGGACAAAAACAAAAACAATAAATACATTTAGCAAATTCTAATGTTTTGGGTTAAGTGTTACATTTAAGGCCAAGGTTGTTCGGATTAAGGTTAGGCCTTAAGAGTAAAATTAGGTGTTAGGAGTTTGGGCAAGGATAAGTTTAGGCAACAAATTTGGTTATTATGGTTAAGTTATGGTGTTAGGATTAGTAAAAATATATATTTTTAATGGTAATCAACTTTGCGTGTCCCCATTTAGATTGCTAAGTAAATGTGTGTGTCTCTACTCATTGGCAGAAATTGGTAACTACCTTCCTAGCATGCCTGGAACTATTGCCTGGTATAACGCCACCATTTGGCCCAGCAGGATTAAAGTTTCACCATCTTGCTGCTTGAACCCCAAAATTGACCACTAGGGTTTTTCTTTTCCTTGGGTAGTGTGGTGCCAATAAGAGATAAATTAGCTACTATAGTACTAGCTAACTTTCTACTTATGGAGAGTTTATTTGGAGGACAAATGTTGCTGTTAGCTACATTTTCAGGTCTCTGTCGGCCTTTGTATTCCTTTGTTGCTTGAAAGGGATGCCTATATTTGAATTGTTTCCCACTTCATTCCAAAATCTCATCAATCAACAAAAAATTGCCTGGAAGATGCTGACTATGAGTACACTGACAAAACTATTTGTGAAGTACTCAAGTATTCCAATAACATCTTTCCCTAATACTGTTAATATTGATAACCGCGCCATTCATTAGTTTTAATGGCATCGTTTAGGATAACCATATATACAGATACACATAGATACACACATATACACACATACATACATATTTATATACACACACACACACACATATATATATATATATATATATATATATATATATATATATATATATATATACACTCACCTAAAGGATTATTAGGAACACCTGTTCAGTTTCTCATTAATGCAATTATCTAATCAACCAATCACATGGAAGTTGCTTCAATGCATTTAGGGGTGTGGTCCTGGTCAAGACAATCTCCTGAACTCCAAACTGAATGTCAGAATGGTAAAGAAAGGTGATTTGAGCAATTTTGAGCGTGACATGGTTGTTGGTGCCAGGCGGGCCGGTCTGAGTATTTCACAATCTGCTCAGTTACTGGGATTTTCCCGCACAACCATTTCTAAGGTTTACGAAGAATGGTGTGGAAAGGGAAAAACATCCAGTATGCGGCAGTCCTGTGGGCGAAAATGCCTTGTTGAGAGTTCAGAGGAGAATGGGCCGACTGATTCAAGCTGATAGAAGAGCAACTTTGACTGAAATAACCACTTGTTACAATCGAGGTATGCAGCAAAGCATTTGTGAAGCCACAACACGCACAACCTTGAGGCGGATGGGCTACAACCGCAGAAGACCCCACCGGGTACCACTCATCTCCACTACAAATAGGCAAAAGAGGCTACAATTTGCACGAGCTCACCAAAATTGGACAGTTGAAGACTGGAAGAATGTTGCCTGGTCTGATGAGTCTCGATTTCTGTTGAGACATTCAGATGGTAGAGTCAGAATTTGGCGTAAACAGAATGAGAACATGGATCCATCATGCCTTGTTACCACTGTGCAGGCTGGTGGTGGTGTAATGGTGTGGGGGATGTTTTCTTGGCATACTTTAGGCCCCTTAGTGCCAATTGGGCATCGTTTAAATGCCACAGCCTACCTGAGCATTGTTTCTGACCATGTCCATCCCTTTATGACCACCATGTACCCATCCTCTGATGGCTACTTCCAGCAGGATAATGCACCATGTCATAATTTCAAATTGGTTTCTTGAACATGACAATGAGTTCACTGTACTGAAATGGCCCCCACAGTCACCAGATCTCAACCCAATAGAGCATCTTTGGGATGTGGTGGAACGAGAGCTTCGTGCCCTGGATGTGCATCCCACAAATCTCCATCAACTGCAAGATGCTATCCTATCAATATGGGCCAACATTTCTAAAGGATGCTTTCAGCACGTAGAATTTAGGCAGTTCTGAAGGCGAAAGGGGGTCAAACACAGTATTAGTATGGTGTTCCTAATAATCCTTTAGGTGAGTGTATATACACTTGGAATGATTTTAGGTACAGCAGTAAAGTCAGACAGGATTTTGTCTACCAGCTGACTTTAACGTTACGTTAGATTACATGCTACACTAGCAAAGTTTTGGCTATATTAGCCACGACTTACCGTTCTTTGTGCAACTTCAAATGCCGAACAAAGTTGGAATTTGTTGCCCCTCCGTCTGTAATCCCTGCATGTTTTGCAAGTTACAAACCGTTTATTGACTAATGTGTCTTTATATCAAAAACAATTATCAATCTAAGGGCTCCGTCTGAATTCACCTGCCGACGTTCACGCGCAACCTTTCTCCGCTGGCACATTTTCATTGGCTGCTGTCGGATTCAAACTGTAATCCTTTAAATGAAGAGTTGATGCTGCAGACTTTTTTAATAGCATCTTTTTAATATTTGGGCTTGGGTTTTGTATCAAGTCAGTTCAAGTCAAAAGGCTCAAGTCCAAGTGAAGTCGCAAGTCATTGTTGTTAAAGTCAAAGTCGATTTTGCTAATCTTTTTTGATTTTGTCAAGTCGAGTCTAAAGTCATCATATTTGTGACTGGAGTCTGACCCGAGTCCAAGTCATGTGACTGGAGTCTGACCCGAGTCCAAGTCATGTGACTGGAGTCTGACCCGAGTCCAAGTCATGTGACTGGAGTCCACACCTCTGTAGGACACGATTAATGGTAGATAGAGACAGTGGAAATGTTTGGGTTCATTCCTGGCAATATTGAATTTGTTCTACATATGTCCCACATTTGTCCTACAACAATGTGCCAACGCATTGAAAAAGTGGGATTCATCAAAGATCAGACTGTTTTAAATCTAGGAATAAGATTTTTGTGAGATAGACAAATTATAGGTGCTACAGTGTAATATGCTGAATGCATACAATCATTGTTTATTTGGCTTGCTCTGTTGTTGCTCGCTTGACTAGTTATAAAACCTTGCTAAAGATAGAGAAGTTGGGGCAATATAAACGTCTTTAAGTTTGGGAAAGATGCTGTTCCTTAAATGAGTACTCAACTTTCACCAATAAGCCTCCCATCCTCGACAGCTCCCAACATTTTATGTAGTCAATATTTGCTTTGTGTAATGCTGTTCTGTTCACATACTATTCTTGAAGTTTGGAGCTTTTATGTCGATCAGGGTGCCGTCTATTCCTCAGATTGTTCTCGAAACCCGTGAATGGCAAATCAACAAATAAACTCCTCTTGACTCCAACCTGTTCAGCAACATATAGAAAGCATAGAAAGTGTATGAACCTGTTGTTTTCTGGGCATTTATCCCCTGGCTCAACCTGGGTGAGACGCCAGACTGACAAGATCCTATTGACAAGCGCCTGTCGCACTAAATGCGAGGAGGGATGACAGTTGGAAATGCACTGGAATTTCATTTCTTATCTTATTTTCTCTTTCTAAAGTAAGTTTAAAAGAAAGAAAACGGCAAAACCATATCTGCCAAGAAACTGCTTTCTGCAAATAGGTCCCACCTGTCTCTTTCAACGTGGTCTTTGAAATGTAGCGTACAGTAGATCTTACATCAATGAACCCGCCTCCTGTTCCATTCACAGTTCTCTGTCTGTTCTAATATTTCAACAATGGCTGTTATTTAGCAAATAACTACTTCATATGGATTCTCATCATTACAAATTAACTGACATAGCCTGTTGAAAAATATTACATGAAATGTGAAACGGGAAAACAATGGAATAAATATTTTTGCCGGACCTGGTAAGCGGAGTGAGTAACTGGTTTCCGTTTGTTGAATAGTGTAGGGGTTTGAGACGCAGACCTGCCATCACGTGTTCGAATCTCATCATAGTCAAATCCAATTATGCATTATGATTTGTTCCATACCGACAAGAACTTCAGCGGCTGCAACCTAATTAGCTGTGTTTATAGTTAGCCAAAAAGAAAAGTGTTTACAGTTATATTGCGACTATTTCTGGTGGATTTTCGAAATACACGTCTGTGCATGCTTTTTGGGTCAGGATTGACAAAAACATTGCTGGCTATAATTTTCAGTAGCGATGTTATAGTAAGCCTGAACTAAAACTGTTTGTGGTTATATTGCCACTATTTCTAGTGGGCATCTGTGCATGCTTTTTGGGGTATCATCGGCTTGATCAAAACGACAATTATCACTTTTAGTGGCGGGCTGAACTAGGCTTTGCCTAGTTTTGCATAAGCTTTCTGGTGTTCTTGAGTTCGTTGTTGTTTGAAAACAGCCTTTGTTTTGAATGACGTATTCTGTACCCATTAGAGATAAGACGGTGTTAACAAACTGTAGCCTACCCTACCTGTGCCTTTTGACTACTCGAGCACACAGGGTGCTTGTTTCCTGTCAGCTCCATGGCAACAGGATGTTCGTGTAAACTGTGTGTAGCCCCTTATCAGTCCCCCAGACATGCAGGCCAGGGACAGCTTTCTCTGGGCCGCCACAGAGCTTCCTCACGCCCATTTGTACCGTGCGGCTTACACTCCCGGATTACTGAAAGCGCCTTTCACTAACCAGTTGACAAGAGGGCAGATTTTCCACCAAAGCAAAAAACACTCACCCACACAGACAGACACGGCAGGAATATGGTGGGTGACGGGAAGACCTGTACCGCTGTACTGTAGAAAACCTTTCATCCCCCTGTTCTCAGTGTGTGTGTGTGTGTGTGTGTGTGTGTGTGCACGCATCAGCCTATAACTGTGGTGAAAGAGAGCCCTGTTCCTCAGACACAGGGTATGTTCATCACGTCCGTGGCTCTGTGAGTTATTCTATTCTGTTCTCCCTGCAACACGGCTTGGCCGGGCTGTTCCACTGTGACAGCTGGCCGGTGAAGACTACAGAGGGATTTAGTTATTTATCTCACTTTTCTTGAAGGTGGCCAAAAACAACCTCTGTATCTCGAGCACTACACTACCAGCCCACTTGTTCCACAATTCTATCTGAGCAGTGGAACCTGTCTGACTCCATCCCTTTGTCTCTTTATGGGTTGAAACTCCTGACTCCATCTCTCTGACTTTTCATGAAGTGAAACTCTCAGCTTCCATTTATCTGACTCTTCACAAGGTGAAATTCTGACTCCATCCCTCTGACTCGTTATGAGCTGAAACTCTGACTCCATCCCTCTGACTAGTTATGAGGTAAAATTCTGACTCCATCCCTCTGACTCGTTATGAGCTGAAATTCTGACTCCATCCCTCTGACTCGTTATGTGGTGAAACTCTGACTCCATCCCTCTGACTCGTTATGAGCTGAAACTCTGACTCCATCCCTCTGACTCGTTATGAGCTGAAACTCTGACTCCATCCCTCTGACTAGTTATGAGGTAAAATTCTGACTCCATCCCTCTGACTCGTTATGAGCTGAAATTCTGACTCCATCCCTCTGACTCGTTATGTGGTGAAACTCTGACTCCATCCCTCTGACTCGTTATGAGCTGAAACTCTCTGACTAAATTTGTCAGATTCTTGGTGAGGTGAGAACAGCCGCCTTCACACCGTAAAGTTCACCAGGGTTCATAAAAACAATTAACCTTATTAAAGTAATTGCTTCACCAGATTGGCCGTGGTGAATTCATTTATTTTCTACATTAGTTGAACAAATGTTGAAAATTCCCGTTTCAATCAACGCCGATATGACACCGCAGGAGGTAAATGTGACTGTGTTATTGTTTGCAATTTGTTTAACCCCAATTACATCCAAACAGCGTGTAGATGATAAACACTTAAACAATAAGCACAAAGCATTCATAATCAGCCAGTTGGTTCTTAATCAGGGACTGTTCTCTGTTTTAGCTAAGTCCATTAGTGGTTGGCAAGGAGTAGGAGATGTCGGTTCTGTTCTGCATTGTGACTGGTTAACGGACTCCCGGGTCCACTTTAATCATCCGACTATACTGCTCTACCCAGGGACGTCCGGCCATATGTTGATTGCCATCACACAGAAGCTCTCTCTCTTTTTCTCGCTCGCTCGCTCTTTATCTTTCTCTTTATTTTCTTTAACAAAATCTTTCTTTTTCAATCTGTCTCAGTTGCTCTCTCTTTCCTGGTTACTTCTGAAAGTCCAGGACTGTTTAGCAGAAGTATCCGTCTTGTGTTGGTCCAGGATAGCTTTATTAGACCATTTTAGAAGGGGCATTGCATTATATTACTGCACATCACTTTGAGTAGGGGCCCTTCCCTTTATGAACAGAAGGGTATTGATCAAAGTAAAACTAGAAGCCCCGACTTTCCACTGCAGACAGGTTTTTTTGACATGTGCAATTCACTCATGAGCAATCTCAAGTAGTGTTGCTTTGGTGGCAATGATTTACCATAGTGGTAAAATGTGATATGGTTCCCGTACCTTCACTGTCAAATAAATTACTGCTCCTGACAGAGGTAAGACGAATAGAAGTAGAGATTGAAATATAGCCAGAGCTAAATAGATAGTGAGATAGATGGAGAGATGGAGACTGCAGAGAGGAGAATGAGAGAAAGGGGGATAGATTGGGTTTGTACGATGGAGGGGGCAATTGGGAGAGTCAGTCTGGGGGTTGAGAGAGAGCAGCATTACTTTCAGGCCATTTGTTCCAGTCTCATCTCGGTGGTCTCACCTCCAGCACATAAGACTGGACCCAACTGGCCTCAGTGGATGGAAACCAGTACGAACTTGGAGATATGAACATTTCCACTCCAACCTAGTCCCCACCAAACCTCACCACTGACTCCCAGTCAAAAATACTCTAGAAATAACTAAATAATTAGCAAAGAAGCAGAGCCCAGACCTTGGGCAAAGCAAAGAATGAGGGTCCTTTGATTAAACTCTGAAGTGCCCTATAATCTACACTGTGTGTTTTAAAAAGTTATTTCACTGTTTTCTGTCAAGGACATGTCTTTGATGAGCCAAACCCCAGCCAGACAAGGTTAATTTGAGGCATCCAATATTTAAACATTGTATTATGTGCAGTAGCATAATATGAGAGGGCACCTCTATGTTGATGTTATAATGACATTATCCCTCCACCTTTTGGCTTTTAGACAATGACTGGAGGTCTATCATTTGGTGTGATTTTACTGTGAATGGATTGGGATAACTTGGTAATTTCCTGAACTTTATTCAGGAAGAACACAGTATTTAAGCTAACAAATTATTATGAGTTAAAAGCACCTACACAAGCACACATAAATTTTTTCATCTTGTGTCTGAAGAAGTAACTCCAACTTTCTATAATTAAGATATGTTTTAAAACATGGAACAATTTAAAAGGGTAGTCTTCCCATGTTACTTGCTCGCACCTGCTTTGCATACCTATGGGACAGTATGGCCCTTCAGTGTACTAATTGTTTATTCATAGAACAGGGATTGGTTTTTAAATTACATTCCCTGCTGCTGAAAAGTACTCACAAACCAATCCATTCCCTGCATCATGGAGGAATAACTTTCTGCGTGAACTGCTGTGATCAATTGGACCAGAGTTTTGTCTAACATTTCCGTTTATCTCAAGAAACCCCAACCGCCAAACCACATACAGTGGGGAGAACAGGTATTTGATACACTGGTGATTTTTCAGGTTTTCCCACTTACAAAGCATGTAGAAGCCTGTAATATTTATCATAGGTACTATTCAACTGTGAGTGACGGAATCTAAAACAAAAATCCAGAAAATTACATTGGATGATTTTGAAGTAAATCATTTGCATTTTATTGCATGATATAAGTATTTGATACATCAGAAAAACAGAACTTAATATTTGGTACAGAATATTTTGTGCCATTACAGAGATCATACGTTTCCTGTAGTTCTCGACCAGGTTTGCACACTGCAGCAGGGATTTTGGCCCACTCCTCCATACAGACCTTCTCCAGATCCTTCAGGTTTCAGGGCTGTCGCTGGGCAATACGGACTTTCAGCTCCCTCCAAAGATTTTCTATTGGGTTCATGTCTGGAGACTGGCTAGGCCACTCCAGGACCTTGAGATGCTTCTTATGGAGCCACTCCTTAGTTGCCCTGGCTGTGTGTTTCAGGTTGTTGTCATGCTCTTACTGAGGGAAGGAGGTTGTTGGCCAAGATCTCGCGATACATGGCCCCATCCATCCTCCCCTCAATGCAGTTGTCCTGTCCCCTTTGCAGAAAAGCATCCCCAAAGAATGATGTTTCCACCTCCATGCTTCACAGTTGGGATGGTGTTCTTGGGGTTGTACTCATCCTTCTTCTTCCTCCAAACACGGCAAGTGGAGTTTAGACCAAAAAGCTAAATTTTTGTCTAATCAGACCACATGACCTTCTCCTATTTCTCCTCTGGATCATCTAGATGGTCATTGGCAAACTTCAGATGGCCCTGGACATGCGCTGGCTTGAGCAGGGGGACCTTGCGTGCGCTGCAGGATTTTAATCCATGACGGCGTAGTGTGTTACTAATGGTTTTCTTTGAGACTGAGGTCCCAGCTCTATTGAAGTCATTGACCAGGTCCTGTCATGTAGTTCTGGGCTGATCCCTCACCTTCCTCATGATCATTGATGCCCCACGAGGTGAGATCTTGCATGGAGCCCTAGACCGAGGGAAATTGACAGTAATCTTGAACTTCTTCCATCTTCTAATAATTGCTCCAACAGTTGTTTCCTTCTCACCAAGCTGCTTGCCTATTGTCCTGTAGCCCATCCCAGCCTTGTGCAGGTCTACAATTTTATCCCTGATGTCCTTACACAGCTGTCTGGTCTTGGCCATTGTGGAGAGGTTGGAGTCTGTTTAATTGAGTGTGTGGACAGTTGCCTTTTATACAGGTAACAAGTTCAAACAGGTGCAGTTAATACAGGTAATGAGTGGAGAACAGGAGGGCTTCTTAAAGAAAAACTAACAGGTCTGTGAGAGCTGGAATTCTTACTGGTTGGTAGGTGATGAAATACTTATGTCATGCAATTAAAAGCAAATTAATTAGTTTTTCTGGATTACTCTGTCTCTCACAGTTGAAGTGTACCTATGTCCAAAATTACAGACCTCTAGATGCTTTGTAAGGAGGGAAACCTGCAAAATCGGCAGTGTATCAAATACTTCTTCTCCCCACTATATGTTACTATTCAATTATGCCTCTACTGAGCTGTTTGTGAAGCAGCAACCTATTTGTCTAGCTGGATTAACAGAAGCAAAAAAGATAGCTTTCTTAAAACAGACAGCTGTGCCCTCACTGCTGTCATTTGTGGACATTATAGATGTAAATATTTGTGGCATGTATACATGGAGACAAGTGAAAGAAATATATCCATTTTTAAATACAAAAAATAAAAAGATAAAGAAAAATCTGTTGAACCCTTAAGCAGTTAAAAATATGTGACAGATTGTACAAATTGGAATTTGCAACTTATCATCTGAAATGCAGGGACTGGGAGACAAATTATCTGCAGGACATAATGTTATACAAAACGGATGACTGCAAACCCCGCCCACCTGATGATCAGTCATTTTCTGCCTTTCTGTGTTTAAGCTGTGCAAAATCCATTTACTTGCCACTTTAATCTCGCTGGATTGATTGCTTTCATTTAACTCAGACTCTTTCCGACTCTTGCTTGCACCATTCAGTTTTTTTTTTCAATTAACTTAACAACTGCAGTAACATTTGTAACGACCTGTCAAACTCACCCCAGGAATGGCAGAAATGGGTTCAGTGGAATTCAAAGGCTTTCCTTTGCATTTATAAAAATGTTACTGTTTGGTTTGGTATTCAGCACATTTATCTACTTTCATATCACATGAAAGACAGAAAATATAACTTAAATATTGATGGCTGCTGAATATTTTTGATTGTAATATCCTTGATATTGGTAGTTGCACCCCTTTTGCACCTCTTTTTTTTTTCTGTTCAACATAGACCACTTGTGGTTTTTATAAGTGGGACAGTTAACTAGCAGGTGAATGTTTTAAAAAAAACATTTGTCATTTAGGAAAAACATAAGACTATAAAACAAAATGCATGGTACAGTAATGAAGTTTATGTAGAGTGCTCTCCAGAATTATTGGACCCCTTGGAAAAAAGGCTATTAAAAAGTTATTCTGTTTTATCAGCTTCATCTTATACTGGAAATGTCTAAGGAATCTAACCTCTAATTTAAAAAGTGTCACAATTATTGGCACCATTAGGGATTCTTGTAAACCAAATCTAGTAGAAGTAGCTTCCCACTAATATCTTAAATGTTCATCCATTACCTCTTGTTTTACTGGGGTGTAAATATGATGTGTCACACACTCTAGTTTCCATCAATATGGGTGAAGGTCAGGGAACACAGAAATGAAATGAGAATGTTATTTATATCCATTAATTAGACAATGGCAATATGCCTAAAAATACCCATCTCCACTTCTAGGGCAAAAATAGCTTACTGACCATAGAAAAATAGCTTTTGTCCCCTCACATAACTCCATGTGCATCATAGTTTAGTTAGAAATAGATGTCAATACTTTTATTTATTAATACATTAATAACTAACTGCTATTTTAGTCCAGAATAATGTAATATGATGACCGTTATCTTAAAACTAGAATGTAATAGGAGAGTGTGTCTGTGTATTTCCGTGTGTGTGTGTCTGTGTGTCTGTCCATGTGTGTGCGTCCCCGTATGTGTACTAAGTGATTGTGTTTATAGCATCCCAGCTGGACAATTAGAGTGTGACAGTCCCATTAGAGCTTGCCTAGCTGTACAAAGGCATTTCCTCCGGTGACTGACAGGGAGCTTCGGCGCTCACTAAAAAAATGTCAGTCTGCTGTCCTCTGCCCTGAACCCCCTGGCAGCCTCCCTCAACGACACACGCTGCTCCTCCTGAGCCCTCATTGGCAAGCCTCACACCTCCCACAGCCAAAGGAAAAATCCATTCAGTTCTTGGCTCCACCTGATGGGCAAGACTTTGGTTGCCCATAGCTTGCCAACAGGGCGCTAATGTAGCCTCCGGGTGCCGATGATTGGCCGGAGTGGGAGTGTCGGTGCGTCCTGCGGGACTCCGGGGATAGGATAGAGGAGCCAGGTTGGGTGGAGGGAGGTGACTGGGCAGTAGAAAAGAAAGAGGTTAGGGTGAAGCAGCATTGGCAGGAAAAAACTGCAGCAGCAGCACAAATCCAACCTGTTCCATCCCTCTACCAGCCACCACTGGCCCCCGTAATTATACAGAGTGTGTTTCCCTGTACGGCCATCCCCTGGGATCTGACTGTTGTTCATGTGTTGAGAAACCTCAGGGACCAGGGAGGAGGCAGTCATTTAGCCGTTTGTATGTCTCCTGGGCCTTCATTCTTTATGGGAAGGGAAGGAAAAGTGTTGGCGTCTGCGTCATCCATTCAGCCCGGCGAGCGAGAGAATGTTGCTTGCTTTCTGCTGCAGTCTGCAGGCACATTGTATGTCAGCTCTGTTCTCTCAGTATGGGGAAAACAGGGGATTTCATTCTATTGTTAGTGCTGAGAGATCGCTAGTCTATTTCAACTGAGTCCTTTTCTGAGTCCTTTTTATATTAATTTGTTTTGCCAGTCTGTCTAAATTCCGTTAATATTTGTGGTCTTTTTAATTATGCCTTACTAACCATCCCTGCATCTCACATTATACACCGCAGTTAGAAAAATGGTTTGTGTAACCATGGTCGCATTTATACAATATTTCTACAAAAACTAAAACAAAAATATGTCACCATCCTTCCTATCTATTGCACACCGTTTGCAACAAGGTTACTCTCCAACTCCGGGCCGCTGGGTGAAGACGTGGAGTCTCTCTGAAGGCACATGTTTAATGTAAAGGTGATTTGTATTGTGAAAGTGCTGCTTGCGCAGCAAAGCTGAAATACTGTGATATGCAGTTGGAGACGTGTCTCGGCGGATGTTTCTTCTTTTCCTCTGAAGTTGTTTTCTCCTGGTTACTTCATCTCATGCTGTCTCTTCCTCTTCTCTTACCCTGGATCATAACCGTTAGGGAGAGAAAATTATCACACAAAGACAATATGTTAGTATTAAAGTAGGTCTATGCATTGTTCGCCCACGTCTTTCCCCTATCCTGTCTCTTTTCCTTGAGAACGTCAAGGACATTCTGCCAATTTCTGTGGTAGAGGATGAACCCGAGTTGCTTCAGGGTCTGAAAGAATTTACCTCCTTAGCCATCGTGTGTGGAGTGTTATCAAGTAGAATGTCGGTGTGTGAATGCCAAAACGTTACCCAGGAATACCTCCTCCTCAGGTGGCTACCATCCCTCATTTATATTGATGGAGCTCATCTCTGTTGTACCTTTTCCGAGAATGACAGAGACGGAGAGGGAGACGGAGGGGGAGACGGAGGGGGAGACGGAGGGGGAGATGGAGGGGGAGGGGGAGAGGGAGAGGGAGAGGGAGAGGGAGAGGGAGAGGGAGAGGGAGAGGGAGGGGGAGAGGGAGGGGGAGACGGAGAGGGAAGGGGAGACAGAGAGGGAGACGGAGAGGGAGACGGAGAGGAGACGAAGGGGGAGACGGAGAGGGAGGGGGAGGGGGAGACGGAGAGGGAGACGGAAGGGGAGACGGAGGGGGAGACGGAGGGGGAGACTGAGAGGGAGACGGAGAGGGAGACGGAGCGGGAGACGGAGGGGGAGAAGTAGGGGGAAAGAGAGCGAGAGCAGGGGCAGAGAGGTATAGGGGAGGGAGCGGGGACGAAGGAGAGAGAGACAGAACAAAAATCCATATTTCACTACCCTGGCACTGTGCTTTGTTCATTTCCCATTCAGCGTCCGATCCATAATGGAGTACCCTGTGTGCAGAGCCGCAGACACAGCTGTTCTTTATGGGATCAGGGATAACTGTGTGTGACTGTGGCTGTCAGTGGCTCTCACTTGAGAGATATTAAACCTGAGCTCTCTGCAGCTCCTTCT
The DNA here is from genome assembly GCF_011004845.1 of Esox lucius. NCBI lineage: Eukaryota > Metazoa > Chordata > Actinopteri > Esociformes > Esocidae > Esox > Esox lucius. The sequence goes on from NC_047585.1 coordinate 18,812,304, forward strand.
ACAGACAGACCTCCACTCTGATCTCCACAATTCATTTTTTTTACCAGTGCCACTAAACAGAGATTTTTTTATATGCTTGCATACTTGCTTGTGAGGTCAGTATGTTTGTATCTGGAAAAGTTTGAAGGCTGTCAAAACTTTATTTTTTGTACTATTATTGTTCTCAGTCAGTTTCAAAGACATTCCTAATGTTATGTTATTGGCTAAGCACAATGTTGTAACTATTTTTCTGTCTCCCTCCATCCTCCCACTCTCCCCGTCTCTTTTTTCACTTTATTTGTAATTCCCCAAACTAGCATCTGAATTTGTCAAACATCAAAAGTAGGCATATCTTTCCTGTCAGCTCTTTGAAGACCAACAAGACTACAGCAGGAAAGATCAAAGCAACACAAAAACTGAAATAAAAGGGACAAAGTCAAAACAAAGCATGTACTTTTGCCATTTCCCTGATGTCAAACAAAAGGAACAATGATACTGAATGAAAAAAGAATGCATCATCAAAATATGAGGGCTGTGCACAAAACAAAGACGATTCAGAGATTCCTGTGCTTCTCTGGGATTTCATTGTTCTCATACTCTATACTATCTGTGCATACTACTTCAATCATCTAGCTTCTTGTTAGCAGAGACTCTAGATACCTTTAAGAAAATCGTATGCAATCATATATAGCGCCCCCTAAAGGAAACAGCATGCTGAACCTCAATGCTCTGCTGCTGCAAAAAGACAACATAGTTCTTTGACTGTAACATATTCTAAACATAAGGATGAAGTCTAGCTTTTTAATGTTTTTTTTCAGGAGGGGATTTCTGTAAACATGCAGTTATTATGCTTCTTTCATAAATATATAAAGGCTGTTAATAGCAAATTAAGGTACCGTTGGAAGGCAGAACAAAATGAAATTGAATAAAATGTTCCTATATACAATGTAACTAAAACGATGACATAATCCTTACACAACCTACTAACAGTTTTTCCCATTGAACTGTTGATGTTGTCTTGCTTGTGCTACTTCAATATCTGTGTTACATCAGACAGATAGCCTTCCTAATGTAGTATGTTATTAGAATGTGCGTTCAAATCAACACCCAGTTTTGATTTCAGCTGTTCAGAAATACGAGGCAGAGATGGGCTACATCAATGTCTGTCAAATGGGTTAAGTGATCAGACAAGTTTAAGGTGAAAATAGGGAAACTAGAATTTGTGTTTGTGAAACAACATGTCCAGAAAATTATATGGATGGGGGGATGATTTAGATATTGACATGATATGGATAATGAAGTGATATGGATAAGCGGATATGGATGATAAAAAGATAGGGATGATAAGGTGAAATGGATGATGAAAAGATATGGATGATAAAGTGATATGGATGATGAGAAGATATAGATGATAAGGTGATATGTATGATGAGGTGTTTTAGATGATGAGAAGATATAGGTGATGAGCTGGTATTTATGATGAGGTGATATGGATGATTAGGAGATATGGATCATGAGAAGGTATGGATGATAAGGTGATATGTATGATGAGGTGTTATAGATTATGAAAATATATGGATGATAAGGTGATATGGATGTTTAAGGTGATGAGGTGAAATGTATGTTGAGGTGATACAGATGATAAGATGATATGGATGATGAGGTGATATGGATGATGAGATGATATGGATGATATGGTGAAATGTATGTTGAGGTGATATGGATGATGAGATGATATGGATGATATTGTGAAATGTATGATGAGGTGATATGTATGATGAGGTGATATAGATGATAAGGTGATATGGATGATTAGATGATATGGATGATGAGGTGATATGGATGATGAGATGATATAGATGATATGGTGAAATGTATGTTGAGGTGATATGGATGATGAGATGATATGGATGATGAGGTGATATGGATGATGAAGTGATATAGATGATGAGGTGATATGGATGATGAGGTGATATAGATGATATTGTGATATGTATGATGAGGTGATATGTATGATGAGGTGATATGAATGTTGAGAGGATACAGATGATGAGATCATTTGGAGGATGAGGAAGGCTTGGTGCCGCGTGGAATGGGCGATAACTGTAGTCATTGCCAACATCAATATTTATTTTTATAAGTACAAACATTGGTTTGTGTGTGTGTGTGTGTGTCCTAGAGAAAAGAAGAAAGAGACATACATGGTGACAGAGGGCAGGAGAGAATAAGGGGAAAGAGAGAGCATTAGCTATCCAGACAGAGAGGGAGAACAAATGGCAGTGTCACACATATATAATTCCCATTAAAGCAATGCAGAGATTTACAGAGACCTCTTCATTAAGGGCGACAGTTGTGACGGCTGTAGCGTGACAGCAAAGGTCCCAGAAGGCTTTACCATCTCCGGTCTCCTGAGTGTCTGGCAGCTCCCTGTCTGTGGCTCAGTCTGTCCTCAATCCCCCTTTTATCCAATGCAATACACGACCATGCACCGTCGTGTCAGGATTGATGAGCCACCGGGCTCGTAATCCCAATAAATAATCATTTGTTATCTAGCACTTTTCTAGACACCCAAAGCGCTTTGTAAAATAAAGGCAGGCTCAGTGTGTTACACCCACTTGACCAGGGGCTGGATATACTTTAGATGGACGCCACAAATGCTTTAGAATGAGGTGAAGACATGAGGAGTGAAATACACTAGTCTGGAATGGAGGGTTTGGATGTTTAGGTGTTCCTGATGGAAACGGCCCCAGGTTGGGGTTTATGCCATAGCATCAGGGTGTCTCCTATTGGCTCGCCAACACACCAATCCAGGGACTGACCAGAAACAGTCATGCTACTTCAAAGTATCTTCATAGTTGATATATGAGTGCATTTATATTTTTGTTACACTTTTTAATCTTACCATGGAGCCCATTGCAGAAGCTCTCCTACCCTAAGTTTAAGAACTACTGTGCTAAAGGATTTAAAGGATGGGTTCTGCCAGAATGGATAGAACGGATATCTGACACATATGTGACCCATTTGTGGTTCTTTCAGAGTGATTTATTTGAATTCTGACAACCCAGGGTGGTGGTGGGGTCATAGGAGCTAAATAATTGGAAATACAGTGAATCAGATGAGAAATTAGCATTTCATTTAACTCTCCAGGGAAAGGGAGAGGCACCAAAACAGACAGAATCTGATGGAATACATTTCCATTAATGTATCTGTGCTGTGTCTCTAATTAGTTCACTGGTGGAATCTTTCATTCTGTCCAAGTCTCCATTTAATTGGTTCAACTGTTTCTGATTGCCCCTGCACATTTGATGTCTACACTGATAGGGATTAATTTCACGTTTAGTTGAAGTTAATCATCTCTAACTCTTTCTTTCAAATTATTTATTATTTTTACCTCAAATGAACTCACTAACACTGTAACGCATGAACAAAGGTGGGCAATTAAGGAATGTTCAGTTATAGATGGACTCTTAGAATGGCCTGGATGAGTAGGGTTTTTCCCCATTGCCATTTTGCTTCCAGAGATCCATTATGTAGTACTGTGAGATGCATGCATCTACGGGATCGTTCTGCATTACTGTCGGCTACAAGCTAATGTCATACAGTAATGGGAATCTGAGGTTTACACACATCTATAGCCTTTTTTATGTCTCACACACATGTATCTGGTTGAAAGCTAGGCTGTATTCCTTCATTGTATGGTGTCTATCTCCTTTATTTTGTTTTTTATGAGCTCCATCATTGTGTCTGCTCCCAGTACTTTGACCCCAGGCCTGGTTAAGGTGGACATCTTGTCTGCTCCCAGTACTTTGACCCCAGGCCGGGTTAAGGTGGACATCTTGTCTGCTCCCAGTACTTTGACCCCATGCCTGGTTAAGGTGGACATCTTGTCTGCTCCCAGTACTTTGACCCCATGCCTGGTTAAGGTGGACATCTTGTCTGCTCCCAGTACTTTGATCCCAGGCCTGGTTAAGGTGGACATCTTGTCTGCTCCCAGTACTTTGACCTCATGCCTGGTTAAGGTGGACATCTTGTCTGCTCCCAGTACTTTGACCCCATGCCTGGTTAAGGTGGACATCTTGTCTGCTCCCAGTACTTTGACCCCATGCCTGGTTAAGGTGGACATCTTGTCTGCTCCCAGTACTTTGACCCCATGCCTGGTTAAGGTGGACATCTTGTCTGCTCCCAGTACTTTGACCCCATGCCTGGTTAAGGTGGACATCTTGTCTGCTCCCAGTACTTTGACCCCATGCCTGGTTAAGGTGGACATCTTGTCTGCTCCCAGTACTTTGACCCCATGCCTGGTTAAGGTGGACATCTTGTCTGCTCCCAGTACTTTGACCCCATGCCTGGTTAAGTCAAGTAGTAAAAGTCAGGAAGAGACTCATTCAACATGAATATTCTCTTAGCTACCTAAAGCCACAGATGATCTATTGGGTAAACAAATGTTCAGATAGTTGTGACGGCAGAACAATGCCCTTTAAATGATAGTAGCAGTACTAAAGCTAGTCCAAGGTAGCACTTCCAAAGAATGAGTGAGAGTCTGAGGAGAGGCAACAGTGAAGCTAATATTGAAGTACATCACAGTATGTACAGTTCCCATTATTGTATGACATTAGCCTGTAGCTGACTGTAACACAGAATGATCTCTTAGGACTATGAAGCTCAAAGTAGCTTCATAGTTTCAAAGACTACTGAGTACAGTTCTAACCAGGATTTAACCGTGAGCACAAGTGACCACCGAAGATGAGCTTGGGCCCACTGAAGTCAGTTACGACACCGAGCTTCAATCAGTTGAAGACCAAGGTGGGGACACAGATGACCCTCCCCCTGACAGTTTGTGCAGACATTAATCCATTGTGCAAACCCACCGTCAGCCTTCCAGGTAGTCTATTCTCAGACAATCCCATAGTTTAAGAAACTGTTTGTGGAGGCCCGGAGCTGACGTGATTACACTTTGTATGCAGGCTAGTGAATCCGATTAGTCGTACAGCAAAATTCTCTGTCCAAATTCTAGTCAATGGTACTGGACAATCCAGCGGTCTGCTTGACAATTCTACACTCTCTGAGAACATCTGTGACACCTTGTTGTGTGATGATATTTTAGGGTGGCCTTATTTTGTCCCCAGCACAAGGTGAACCTGTCAAATGATCATGCTGTTTAAACAGGTTCTTGATATGTTACACCTGTCAGGTAGATGGATTATATTGGCAAAGGAGAAATTATCACTAACAGGTTGGTCCCTGACCCCAAAGGTATCCCATCTATTTTTAATATTATTAGGATTTTCTAACAAGAAAGAAACCATCATTAGCACTCCATTCAAACACCTCAATTGAGCCGACTCAAGGGATTCCCATGACTCAGGTGCCTCTTCATTTATTCAATGTATCGATATGAAGTGTTCATTAACAGACTCTAAGAATGTGACATGTGGTCTCAGGTGGCCTTAAAGTGGAATTCTGAGGAGCTAGAAGCAGAGACAGCATGACATGTGAAAGCTTTCTGTCTCTTGGAGCCATTAAACCAACGTGTCATCGACAAACAGGGTGGCATTGATGTTCCGTTGAAAAGAGTACACTGCATGCCAGGCTGTGGGATCTGTGAATGCGGAACAAGGGCATGTGGAAATGTTGTTCATTTTAATTAAAATGTTCTCCCTTTCTAATTTCGTCATGTCCAATTTGCTATAACCGCCCTGCCTCATCTCTGCAACACCCAGGAGTTCAGTCCAGGAGTGTGTCCTCCAATTTAACCAAGCCGTCAGTTTTGCTGCTTTGCTGGTACATGCACGTTTGGAGGAGGCTGCATTATCTGGTCAACAACCACAATTGAGATTGCATGTGTCTTACTTCATAATATTATTTCAAGTCTGCAATTATACTTCACATGTCTTAAACCACATTCAGATTTTCATATTTTATTTGTAGTGTGGTATATCCAAATTCAGCCAGTGTAAATAGATTTGTGGGTGAAGGAAGTATTTAGGATTGTATTTGGACCCCCATTAGGATTGTATTAGGACCCCCATAAGGATTGTATTTAGACCCCCCTTAGGATTGTGTTTGGATTCCATTAGGATTGTATTTGCACCCCCATTGCGGTTGCATTTGGACCTCCATTAAGATTGTATTTGGATCCCATTAGGATTGTTTTTGTACCCTCATAGGGATTGTATTAGGACCCCCATTAGGAATGTATATGTACCCCCATTAGGATCGTATTAGTACCCCATTAGGATTGTATTAGTACCCCATTATGATTATATTTGGACCCCTGTTAGGATTGTATCTGGACCCCACTAAGACTGTATTTGGACTCCCATTAGAATTGTATTTGGACCCCCATTAGGATTGCATTTGGACCCCCAATAGGATTGTATTTTGACTCACATTAGGATTGTATTTGAACCCCCAATAAGATTGTATGAGAAGATAGAAGGAGCAGCTACCTTTCCTGAAGTCAACAAAACATAAAACATATTTTATACAGATATCAAACATGAACTAATACAGACATTAAAGGACATACAAAAGAACATTAATAGACAAGTACATTACAAAGATAACATTCAAAATTCTAATCTAACTCTTTCATCACTAACAATAGTTTTTTGTCTGACCTGGTCTTGAAATCCTAATATTTCACAGCACTGTACTGCTTTTAACCTCTCTGCTTTTAAGTCTTTGGTTAAAACATACCTGTTCTCTTTAGCATATTGGTGATTTTTCTTGGGCTGTTTTTACTATTTTACATTTGTGTCTTTGTTTTAAAGTTAATCTTAGTCTAGATGCTCTCTATATGTTTATGGGTTGTTTTGCTGCTTTTATTTTTTATATGTTTGTTCTGTAAAGCACTTTGGTCTGTCTAGCGGCTGTTTAAATGTGCTATATAAATAAATTAACTTGAACTTGAATTTGTACTGATATCATCCTATTATTTATAATTTACATTGTCCTTGGTTCTCCAGTTGATGTCATCACTATGTCATCATTATACCGTCACTAGCCCTAACCTAAATGTGGGTGGAGTCTCAACCCAAGTAGAGCTTTTCATGGAACGAATGGGGAGTTGAGCTATTCAGTTGCATAACAGGTAGGGAGCCAAAACATACAGGAGCCTTTTTTTCATAGTTTCTTATTTCTCTCAGTTATGAAACAAGTCTGATTAGATGAAAAGAGTAATCATCACATAATCGGGATTATAGTCAGTCAGTCACACTCATCCGAGCTGCCTCAGTGCTTTGATTGATATGGCTGCAATAAAATGCCCTACTGCCCACACCTGATCTCAGAAAGATTAAGTATTGCACACAACACATCTAAATTAGCCATTATGTCTCCTGTTTGAATTGATTGAGCAAATGGGAAGGATGACAATGATTGCTCGTGGAAAATAGATTGATCTGGCAGGTAGTGAGTGAGTGTGGGAGGGATGTGTAGGAGAGTTAAGGGAAGGGTATCGTGTTCAAACAGAGAAATGTTTTATTCAAAAGCCAGTTGCCGGTCGACGAATGAAGTAATTTCATTTTCATGCATGATCTCCATCCCCACAGACCAGGAAAATAAGAGGGGGAGAGAGGATTTCTTTTTTCCCATTTCAGTGTGATTACTCCTCCGACTTGTAACCGTGGAGATGGTTCAATCCCCCCAGAGAAAAAAAAGAATTATCTAAACTGAAAAACACAGACCAACCCCCCGCGCACACAGAAAAACCTGTAGAAATGTAAAGAAAAAGGTGTAGACTTTCTACCACTTAGAAGTAAATTAAACGGTACGCCTTATCTGTAATATGTCATCTCACCTTCTGCTGTACCAGTCTGCTGTCACAACGCATTATCACCCCCAGACACGTCTTTTAGTACACGCTCTTCACTTTGTCTCCAACTCGTTCTGTAAAATGTTCTGTGAACTTGGTTCTCCAAGGGCCACTCTTAGTAACGTAGTGTTAGCCTCATTACAGCAGATGTAGCAATAACTCGTAGTACATCTTCTTTAGGATCATGCACATAATAATTCTCCCTGTGAACCACTCTCGAGAGTTTTCGATTGTGACAAACCTGGTGCCTTGGGTGTCTAATTCAATCCAAACAGCCTGATAAGTAAATAAAAAAAAGAGAAAACATGGTGAGGCTACCCTTTTCCGAGTTGTGTTCGGAGTGTTGTTACATGTCATTATTCCTCCCTCTTGATAGATCCGATCAGACCAAGACCAGGAGAAAGGAATCCGCTACAGCATCACTGGTGCAGGAGCAGACCAGCCCCCAAGTGATGTGTACAACATCGACCCTGTTCATGGAAAGATGTTTGTGACCAGACCTCTGGACAGAGAGGAGAGGGCTTCTTACCACGTGAGTCCTCTCATATGTCTTTTTGTCTGCCTGCCTGTCTGTCTGGGAAAGGTATCTGTCATAATCCAGCCCAAGTTATATAGTGAGAAAACAACAGTGATGAATATCTGATCGGGGGTACAGCCTCTTGTGTGCTTTACATGGCAGTCTTGTTTCTGCCAGACATTCATTTTTGACTTACGTGAGGAGTGTGAAATCAAAGACGGGAAGGATTAGTCGTCGATTTCCGCAGCCAGTCAAGCTGTCGATCGGAGTAGATAGACGTTTTCCATCAGTGGCTGGAAGAGAAGCGTGTTGTCTTCCGCTGCTAATGAGTGTGGCGTTCTTGTGGGTGTTGTGTTTGTGTTGTACTCGGGGAAAACATGACACCGTGGGGTGGCCCTCTCTTTGTCTACAGCTGCCTGTTTACCCCCATTGGACGGGAGCGTGCTCACCATGAACTCTGCAGCTGCACGTCCCCTCCTAGACAGCTTCACACTCAGCAGATGTCTGCCTGGTACTCTACACACAGGCGTGCTAACAACAGTGCCACTGTAAATACAAACGGGATACTATTACATATGTAGAACAGCTAATTGAGCATTTGTTTTGCGTCCCGAAAACAGAAATGGCTGTGTGAAAAACACTTAAACTGAGTAGTTCTCCATAAAACAGAGATTAGCAACCAGCTTTTGAAGATCTTGCCATTGTGTCTAATGACCTTCCCGCTCTTGGCAGACCACTCTCGGTCTCCTTGGGACTGAGTCATCCGTCTCTCAGTGTTCCTGCTGGTCTCTTTAGTTCCAGATGACGTCCTGTCTATCAGTCCTCCTGCTGTATCAGTCCCTATTTCAGAGTCTGCCGTCCTGTGGAGGATGAGATGGCGGATGACTGGTCTGGGATTTTTATGAGCAGAGGGAGTTTGTGATCCTGCACCTCTGACCATGGTTAGGGTTAGTAAGTCATAGCTCATTTGTTGCTCGTTAAGACCTAGTGAACTGAACTGGCGGCTGTAAATGACCCTGAGTCTGATTTTATAACCTGGGAGAAGTCTAATGTTCAAGCTTTAAAAGAGCCTGGCATTAGAGCCTTAAAGGAGCCAGCTGTTAGAGCACTAAAGGAGTATGCTGTTAGCCTTAAATGAGCGTGGTGTTAGAGCCTTAAAGGAGCCAGGTGTTAGAGTTTTAAAGGAGCCTGGTATTAGAGCCTTACTGATTTTTAGATATTTAAAGCAGGTTCACAAAATGTCAGTGTTTTTATTAACAAGTAAATATATCTTAGAGAAGGTGACTTAATATATTTGCAATTAGTTAATTTATGCAATTATATTGACAAATGTCACCTTGTCCTGACAACATTTACATAGTTGTCAAAATGCTGAGATGTGGTGAGACTAATCGAAACACACCATATTTGAAGTGAATCTAAAATAAATAAATGAATGGTGAAATGGGAAAATTGATACTTTCAGGTTTTCCCGCCAGGTTTTATGGGGATTATGACGCTTTGACTATTCCTCTGTAATTCCCCTCTATGGTCACACTTGCTATGTCTGTAGTAAGTGAATTTTGATGATAATGCAGAGCTGAACGCTCTGCAGACGACGCGCTCTCAACTCAGCCCAAATGTAATATTGTTTGGCCGTGGCGGCGTAGATTCAGCAGGACCGTGCCCCGGTTGCCGTAGAGCGGTGCGGGGGAAACACTGCTGTGTGTATTTCCGAGTGCGTTTGCGTGCCACCGGTGTTCTGATGAAGAGGATGATGCCCGGGAGGCATGGGACAGACACCGCCCGTGAGTTGCCGTGGCAGCGCTGCTCAACTTGTATCTATGTGTTTTTTCAGTCCCACCCTCCAGCATGATAATGACGGCCCGGAAAAGCACACACATTAGTAGTCCTCACACACTGTTCACACACTGCACACACACTCCTCCGGGCCCCTCAGATCCCATTTCCATTGGCTCCGTCACCCTCCACCCTCCGCGCCCTTCTCACCATGCAGAGCCCACAGCTGAGAAAACAGATTGGACTTGTTTGTTGGTGTTTCTCCCTGTTTGTTTGTTTGTTGTGCTCTGGCCTATGGAAATTCATCGTCTGGGGGAATATTAAGTGGCTGAAGCAACAGGGTTTGAGCACATTTATACGGTCTGCGTTGGTGGGTGGGTGTGTGAGTGGACGTGTGTGTTTGTGTGCGTTTCTGCGTGTGTGTGTGTGTGTGAGAGAGCAGAAGTCAGTCAGTGTGAAGTCTTTCAGCGAGTGTGTTTTTTCCACACTGTATAGATGGGCATAAAAGCAAGATGAGTCATTTTTCCAAGAAGGCAGGTGTCAACGCTGCAGCTAGAGGCCTCTGTGTACCATTCAGTCCTCCAGCACATTCCAAAAAACACTTCCACTCTCTGTGAATAGCTAGAGATTCTGTTAATCACTGTTGTGCTTAGAGTAATACACAACCACTGCCCACATAACTGTCGACCTCCAACATGAGTCCCCTTTGCAAATGTTTTGGTTTTATGTTTTTCCAGAGATTTCGGGAGAGACAATTACGATGTTCTTTGGCACTCGAAGCGTCTCTCCTCCACAACGGTCTCCAGAGCTCGGAGACTTAGTTAACATGAGTACATCCTGACATTGGGTTGCTGCAGCACGGGTGGAGATGAACTCATAGCAGTGTATTGATTCATTTTCATTCCTTCCTCTTATGGTCCCCCATTGTTTCTTTGTGTTTCTCTCTGTATCTGTCTCATTACTGGAATTACACCAGCATGCTCATTCCATCTCTCTTCCCTTTAACATGCGCTTCCTTCCTCCCACTCCCCCGTCTCTGTCCCTCCCCACCCCCTTCACTCCCCCACACACCACTCGTTTCATGCTGTGAAACAAGGACTTTTGTGGAATTGCTTATCTGCTTATCTCAAGACAGTGTGGCTAATCAGTGGTGTTGTTCCACAAACCAACCAGGACAGTGTTTTTTTCCAGGAAGAACAAAAGCTAGAATCCACATGAGTTGTGTTGAATAGAATAGGCTGTCTCTGTGTTCTCTGGTGCTGGCTGTGTGAGTTTAGTAGCACAACAGCCATCTGCACAAACCCCACACACCAATCAACGCAAACCTCAGACAACAACTATGAACACAAGCCACACACAACAACTATCAGCACAACTCCCAAACAACAACTAACAACACAAACCCCACACACCAATCAACACAAACCCCTCAAAAAACAATCAATGCAACCCCCAAACACTAACAACACAAACCCCTGTCAACAGTCCACACAAATCTCAGACAACTGTCAACACAAACACCACACGACAAATATCAACACAAAACCCACACAGAAACTATCAACACAAACCCCACGCAACCACTATCTACAAAAACCCCACACAACAGCAATCAACACAAATCGCTCACAACACCTATTAACACAAACCCCAAAGAACAACTATCAACTAGTGCATTCAAGCAGGCACCCTCCCTCATAACAAATAAGACTGGAATTATAGCTTCGCTTGTAGAGCTTTCAATTAACAAACCCCTCACCACCAGCAATCAGAATCACACTTGTTTAGAAACTGAGATGAGCATGGCCGGAAATTCAATTCACAGAGAAAGTGTTCAATTAAAAAAATACACTTGTAAAACAAATGTAAAATGATTGATTTCCTGGTTGTATGGATGACTGCTGCAGTGGTTGTGTCAAGGTGGCTCCTGTTCTGTTTTCTGTTCATCCATGCTGCATTAGTAATGGTGGAATTAACCCCACTTCTCCAATATTCGTGTTGTTTTGTTGTTGTTTGCAGCTGCGGGCCCATGCTGTGGACATGAATGGGAACAAGGTGGAGAACCCCATAGACCTGTACATCTACGTCATCGACATGAATGACAACCGGCCAGAGTTCCAGAACCAGGTCTACAATGGTTCTGTGGCTGAAGGCTCCAAGCCAGGTACATACACAAGACAATAAAACAGGGAACTGTTCCTATAACATATCTCAGAACTCTGAGTGAGAAAAGGATGATCATTTTAAAGACAGGGAGAAGACAATATCATGGTTGGAGGAGCACTTGTTTTACCCGCCAGACATCGAGACCAGATGTTTGTCTATGTTTTGTTCACACAATGTTCAACTGAAAAGTTTAATCTCAGGAGAATTTCTAAACAACGCAAGCAAAGGAAGGAAAGGAAGAGAGAGAAAACACAAGCACTTCCCAACAATGGTCTCTTGTCAGTGGAGCGTGGGTCTGTTGTCTCTTCTGGACCAAACTGCTAATCAGTGAAGAGAACCAAATGGATTTCAAAAGTCTGTCTTTTCAACTGACTGGTACTTATAAAAACCTGTTGTTATTTAGGATACAGAAGAACAATGTGTGTTTTGTGGTTACAACACTGTCAACTGTGTTAATAAAATACAACACAGGTCACAAATCTTGTTAGCTAATTATTCAGAATTATACATATAGTCTCATGTAACAGCTATCAGTAGCTTTTAGTTTACAGCCCTCAGTAGCTTGTAGTTTACAGCAATTAGGGTCTTGTAGTTTACAGAAATCAGTAGCTTTTAGTTTACAACCATCAGTAGCTAGTAGTTTACAGCCATTAGTAGCTAGAAGTATACAGCCATCAGTAGCTAGTAGTTTATAGCCAGAAATGTTCAAAAGTCATTTTTTGGAAGTCCAAGTCAAGTCTCAAGTCTCTCTTGCCATCTGATCTGTCCCTAACACTGTATTGTTAAATCTTATGAATTCAAAGCATGTCCTGTAGCTACCATCCATACAGTACAGTATCAAAATCAGTTGTAGGATAACTCTATGGGTTCTACTACAATGCAATCTGGGAAAAAGATTATTAAGAACTTTCAATTTCCTAACTGTATTTTTCAAAATGTTGGTATCTGCACCAAAGAATACATGTTTGTCTGTGTTACTAACTGGCTGTAAAGCCCTATCTCATAACCCCAACAACACTTTGCGATGGTTAGCTTGTTACCTGTGACGATATATGCTAAATGTAACGAATTTTTCGCCTTCGTCAATGCATATTTTGATATGCGAGTGCGTGCACATAGGCATAGCGCATGCGTTACATTGCACAGTATACGCTTCCCCAGCGTATATGCGCCAATAGAAGAAAATAGAAATACATTAATTAATTTAGATTTAAAAAGCAATAATTGCATGAAAACTGGTTTTTGACGAGTCTCGAAGCTCGAGTCTAAAGTCTTTTGGGTCGAGTCGCAAGTCAAGTCTGAAGTCAGCTGTTTGTGCGACTTAAGTGCAACTCGAGTCAGAGTCTCAGACTCGAGTCCCCATCTCTGTTTATGGCCATCAGTAGCTAGTAGTTTACAGCGATTAGTATCTTGTAGTTTACAGAAATCAGTAGCTTGTAGTTTACAGCCATCAGTTGCTAGTAGTTTACAGCCATTAGTTGCTTGTAGTTTATAGCCACTAGTAGCTAGATGTATACAGCCACTAGTAACAAGAAGTATACAGCCATCAGTAGCTAGTTGTTTATAGCCATCAATATCTAGTAGTTTACAGCCATCAGTATCTTGTAGTTTACAGAAATCAGTAGCTTGTAGTTTCCAGCCATTCGTAGCTTGTAATTTATAGCCATTAGTATTGTAGCTAGTAGTTTATAGCCATTAGCTTGTTTGATTTGTGAAACACAATGTCCCTCTATTATATGTTAGGATTAACTGGGGCTCTTACTTACTGTATAAGGTGTTATTCTCTTTATTAATTCTTCAATAATTGAATTGCAGTTGGAGTTATGTGGCTAAGCTGTTTTCATAATTGGCTATTTAAGGAAATGAGAGTGAGTCCGTTTTTCATCACTGGTATGTGTTCTGTGGGACGGTTTTCTGGGTCATTTAAGACACAAAGTGGTTCAGCACAGTTTTGATCCAACTTATTTTTCAAACCTTAAACTGCTCTCTTTAGACTGATAATGAAAATGGTCTTCCCTTAATTATTTTCGTTCCATCAGACAGAATGTTTCTCTTCTCAGAGGAAAGGGGGATGTTTTCAGCTCTGATAGAGACCTATGCTTATACTTCTGATGTTCTATCTGTATAAACACATTGAAAGAGACAGACATGCAGAGTGTTGCCAGAAGCTGCAATGCGTATAAAATCAATCCATCAGTGTAACTGGTTTTGAAATAACACAGTTGTCATCCACCACAATGGCCTTACGGCCATCAGGAGACACAGACACAAGCATGTAACTAGTAGCTTCAGAATCAGAAAGGGTTTTATTGCCAAGTAAGTTTCACAAGAAACAAGGAATTTGTTCTGGCCATTGGTGCAACAATCAATACAATACAAAAGGGAAGTAAAAACAAATAAGAACAGTGGACTGAGCATAAACATAGTAGACATGCATGTATAAATGCGGATGACATGTGCTCTTATAAATTACTGAAAATAACAAAAAAGTATATGTAATGTGCAAGATTTTGCCAGTCAAGTGTTGTTTATGTAAGTGTGGAGGGGCAATAGATTTGTCTAGTTGAGTGTTGTGGGGAGTGGGCTATAGTCAGTTTGGTTCCAGGGGCATGTTCATGCGGCCTACTGCTGTAGGAAAGAAACTGTTCCTGTGGTGGGAGGTTTTGGTCCTGATAGACCTTGTGACGGGTGAGCACTGAATAGTAAATTTCTGGGGTGAGTGGGATCAGCCCCAATCTTTGCTGCTCGCCTTTATGTCCTGGAGGTGAGTAGCTTGTGTAGAGACGGCAGATTGTAGCCAATCACCCTCTCTGCAGAGCAGATGATGCGTTGCAGCCTGCCCTTGTCTTTGGCAGTGGCTGCAGTGTACCAGATGGTGATGGAGCAGGTCAGGATGGACTCTATGATGGCAATGTAGGAATGCAACATCATAGTCATTGGCTTGTTGAACTTTTTCAGCTACTATATCATATATGTCAGTAATCACGCTATTACATCACACAGAGAAAGAGTGATCCAGTTTGACCTAATCCAATTGTTATTGGGATTCAGATTGGGGGAAAAATTTGATCTGATCAGTGGTGTATCCATCCAATTGTGATCTGATCAGTGGTCTAACCATCCAATTGTGATCTGATCAGTGGTCTAACCATCCAAATGTGATCTGATCAGTGGTGTATCCATCCAAATGTGATCTGATCAGTGGTGTATCCATCCAAATGTGATCTGATCAGTGGTCTAACCATCCAAATGTGATCTGATCAGTGGTGTATCCATCCAAATGTGATCTGATCAGTGGTGTATCCATCCAAATGTGATCTGATCAGTGGTGTATCCATCCAAATGTGATCTGATCAGTGGTGTATCCATCCAAATGTGATCTGATCAGTGGTGTATCCATCCAAATGTGATCTGATCAGTGGTGTATCCATCCAAATGTGATCTGATCAGTGGTGTATCCATCCAAATGTGATCTGATCAGTGGTGTATCCATCCAAATGTGATCTGATCAGTGGTGTATCCATCCAAATGTGATCTGATCAGTGGTGTATCCATCCAAATGTGATCTGATCAGTGGTGTATCCATCCAAATGTGATCTGATTAGTGGTGTATCCATCCAAATGTGATCTGATCAGTGGTGTATCCATCCAAATGTGATCTGATCAGTGGTCTAACCATCCAAATGTGATCTGATCAATGGTGTATCCATCCAAATGTGATCTGATCAGTGGTGTATCCATCCAAATGTCATCATCCAGATATCCTCTGAGGTTGCCGGAAACCCCATGAGCATTACAAGAGATTGGTTGATTATAGTGAATTGATAGGTAATTCTTTATCCTATTCCCCATCCTAAATCCTATCTCTCATCCTCTACCATCACCCTGGTTCTATATGCCCTCTCTCTCTCATCTCTCATCATATAAACTTATTGGTCTATACCAAAACTATATTATTCTATACCATCTCTGTCATGCTATACTCTGTCTAATTCTATACCATCATTTTTCATTCTATTCCCTATTTCACATCCTATATCCTATCTCTCATCCTATCCCATATTGGTACATCCACCATCTCTCATACTGATGCATCCCCTCCGTGTTGGGCTGAATTCATTTTCTTCTTGGCCCTGTGGCAGACAGACAGGAAGTAGTTCTTTTTTATGGCCCTTTTAGAGAGACACTTCGAAATGACACGGGAAGATCAAAAAATCCAGCTGAGTGCTTTCTCACACACTCAATTTGTCATCACGAGGGGAGGCCTCTTTCTGTCCTGAAGAGTTTTCTAACAGTCAGAG
The DNA here is from genome assembly GCF_011004845.1 of Esox lucius. Taxonomy (NCBI): domain Eukaryota; kingdom Metazoa; phylum Chordata; class Actinopteri; order Esociformes; family Esocidae; genus Esox; species Esox lucius. The sequence continues at coordinate 18,828,862 of NC_047585.1, forward strand.
AAAGATTTAAGAGAGTTCCTAGTGCCTCCTGGCCTGGGGGGCTAATTAGACCCAGCTTCATACACAGGAGAGGAGAGATGGAAGCTTGGAGGAGCGCAGGGATTTTTCAATCAGTGTAATGGACCCAGAGTGTGTGACCGACTGCTTGTTCTGAGCTGTGGGCAGGAGAGCACATTGGCCTGGATGATAGTTCACAGGATACCCACTCTGGGAGAGTTTACCCCGAATAGATGTAGTCTCAGACTGGGGAGGGCGTTCAGCAGGAAGAGATGGAGACAGTGATCACTGGCAAGTGGCGAGTGCTCTGCTTGGTTACAAACTCTGCTCTGTTGGATTCACACACAAACACACACACACAGACCCATACCCAGGCATGGATCTCGTAAACACATTTTGCTACCTTGGGGACTATTCATGCCAGAGATATAGAATCTAGTTCTTCTCCCTGAGGTCTATACTTCTGTAATAATCCCTCAGCATAGGAAGTTGCTAAGAAATGTAAAGAGACATTGTCGTTAAAATGTTCTGACTGGCCATGCATTGAGGTGTGAATGCAGCAAGATTTGGAGGTAATTTTCTGGCGGCTGGTTTTTATTGGTCCCTCCCGGGCCTGGCAGGGTGGTGTATGGTCCATGGCGCTGGGTGGAGCCGCGGCATGGTGCGCTAACAGCCCGGGGAGGGCCAGTGGGGCCATTAGAGTCGGCTCTGTGTAGCCAAAGTGCTTTGTGTCCCCTTTATCTCCCTTTCCCCAGACACTCAGACAGAGTGACTCCCACATCCCTCTCCTTCTAACCTCCTCTGCCTCATACTTCTCCTGCCCTTCCCTACCCTCTCCTTCTACAATGGCTACATGGCTCCCCAAATCCCTCTTGTACTCTACTTTCCCCCTCTCCCTCTCCCTCTCCCTCTCTCTCTCTCTCTCTCTCTCTCTCTCTCCCGCTCACTCGCTCGCTTCACGCCTGTTATTGTCCCCAGCTGACCCTCCTGTTCTTGTACTCTACTTCTTTCGTCTCTGCTGGCCCCAGTCTCTCTCGCTCTGTCTTTAGTTGCCTCTCCAGTCTGTCCTCTCGTCCTCTCTACCTTCCCCTTTCTACCCCCGTCTGTTTCCGGAAGGCCCATCCCCACCACTCTCTCTGTCTCCATGTGTGTTTGGAAGGCAGGTGTTAATCCCCGTGCTCAGTAGTGTTGAGTCAGTGGACTGAGCCCTGCAGTGACCTCCACTCCCCCGCTCCCATGTTACCAAATGGCCAACATGTCTGCCTTGCCCGCCACCAGTGAAATGTTCAGCTCCAGTGGTTTTGGTGGAAAAAGCAATTAGGATTTGGAATTAGTTTTCAAATTAAAGAGGAATTAAACAGGCTCAGAGGTTAACCCTTTCAGGCATGGCCACACTCTTAGACAAAGATAACTATTTAAGCTTATTAAGGAATCCCTCTTATTGAAATTAAAGGTGACGGAGTTGACATATGATTCTCTACATCACTTTTTTCCCCCTTAGAAATGAAAGGTTGTTCAAATATTGATGCTCTCCGCTCTGGAATAAGGGTAATTGTTTTTCTTCTCACTCCCTTCTATCTCCCTCTCTCCACTTTTTTTCTTTCCTTGGGCAAAGTGACACATCCTGCTTTGAAACTTAATGAAGTTTGAAATAGAATTCTCAGCTACAATTATCCTGTTGATGCAGGCTGTCACGGGAATGATGGTGCCATCTCTGCCCAATTATGAAAGCCAATAGAACTGACACCTGTAGTTGTAAGGGCCCACCAGGTGTCTCCTCTACTGCTTGTCTAAAATTCAGTGTCTTTCTATCCTATTCTGTCCTACTTCTGTCCTTGCTCCTTTTTCGGGAACCTGATCTATAGCAAAACTGACCTTACATCAGTTCCAATTGTTCTCCTTCCTGTTTTTTCTCCTGCCCTCTCTCTTTCTCTATCTCACTCTCTCCTTTCTCTCTCTCTCTCTTTGCTTTTCTCTTCCTCTACCTCTGTTTGTCTGTATGTCTCTCGCTGTCTCCTCTCCTCTTGGTTTGTAACTCCTTATCCGTTACAACAACTCTAGCGTGTGTGTGCTCCCCGCCTCTCTCTGCATTGGCTTCTCTGTGCCCATAAGCTGACAGGAGCTGAGCTCTCCTCCTCCTCATACAGCAGCAGAAGCAGCAGTAGCAGCCTTTAAATGGCCGTCTGATGGAGAGTGACATTTACCCTGAGCTGGGGAATGGAACAAGGTGATCTCTCCCTTCTCCTGCACAGAGTGCTCCTAATTGCCTGGTCACATTTGTGAGCCGGGCTGACAAGCTCTCACAAATCAATAATTCTGCTGGGGAAGATGGGGACACGGCCCTTTCACCCATCCCACCCCACCCCCCCATCATCCCCTCCTCCGCTACACACACGTAGTCAGACACACGCCACCCCACCCCCCCATCATCCCCTCCTCCACTACACTCAAGTAGTCAGACACACGTCACCCCACCCCCCCATCATCCCCTTCTCCGCTACACACACGTAGTCACACACACGCCACCCCACCCCCCATCATCCCCTCCTCCGCTACACTCAAGTAGTCAGACACACGCCACCCCACCCCCCCATCATCCCCTCCTCCGCTACACTCAAGTAGTCAGACACACGCCACACCACCCCCCCATCATCCCCTCCTCCGCTACACACACGTAGTCAGACACACGCCACCCCACCCCCCCATCATCTCCTCCTCCGCTAAACACACGTAGTCAGACACACGCCACACCACCCCCCCATCATCCCCTCCTCCGCTACACACACGTAGTCAGACACACGCCACCCCACCCCCCCATCATCCCCTCCTCCGCTACACACACGTAGTCAGACACACGCCACCCCACCCCCCATCATCCCCTCCTCCGCTACACACACGTAGTCAGACACACGCCACCCCACCCCCCCATCATCCCCTCCTCTGCTACACACACGTAGTCAGACACACGCCACCCCACCCCACCCCCCCATCATCCCCTCCTCCGCTACACACACGTAGTCAGACACACGCCACCCCACCCCCCCATCATCCCCTTCTCCGCTACACACACGTAGTCAGACACACGCCACCCCACCCCCCCATCATCCCCTTCTCCGCTACACACACGTAGTCAGACACACGCCACCCCACCCCCCCATCATCCCCTCCTCCGGTACACTCGTAGTCAGACACACGCCACACCACCCCCCCATCATCCCCTTCTCCGCTACACACACGTAGTCAGACACACGCCACCCCACCCCCCCATCATCCCCTTCTCCGCTACACACACATAGTCAGACACACGCCACCCCACCCCCCCATCATCCCCTTCTCCGCTACACACACGTAGTCAGACACACGCCACCCCACCCCCCCCATCATCCCCTCCTCCGGTACACTCGTAGTCAGACACACGCCACCCCACCCCCCCATCATCCCCTTCTCCGCTACACACACATAGTCAGACACACGCCACCCCACCCCCCCATCATCCCCTCCTCCGGTACACTCGTAGTCAGACAAACGCCACACCCACCCTCCACCCCCTCATCCACTCCACCCACATGCCCTCCAACGCTACGCACGTAGTCAGACACACGCCACCCCCACTGTCAGCCTTAAATGGCCGTGTTTACCCGTGTTTCAAAGACAAATAGGCAGAGAGCATCAGAGCATTAAGGGCAGCAGCCGTGGCGCTGAAGGCTGAAATAATGGATGGTGGAGATGACAGAAGAGCCAGTGCTGCTCATTACTAAATGGACTCTGTAGGAGGGCGCTTCACCCTGCCAGCCAGCCAGCTACGCATAGGAATGGAATGAGTGGGGGGCTTTTTCACACAGTTTGTGTTGTCGACTTATTTCCTCCAGGAGCCCTCCCTCTCTGTATGTTGTGTGTGTTGTGTGTGTTGTGTACGTGATGACGGGGGGAAATTAAGAGTTGGTATGACAACTCTGTGCCCTGTGCCTGTGCCAGTACGAGGTGTTTCTTTCTGCGGTGCTTCACGAGTCACCGTCTCTAACTGTCGCCTTCCGGCTGTCCTCCCTGTTGGCAGGCACGTCGGTGATGCGGGTGACGGCCAACGACTCGGATGACGACACCACGGCCAACGGGATGGTGCGCTACCGGATCCTGTCCCAGACGCCCCACATGCCCATCCCCAACATGTTCACCATTAACAGTGAAACGGGGGAGATCGTCACCGTGGCGGCCGGCCTGGACAGGGAGGTCAGTAGCACAACAAGGTCACGCGCTGTCGGCTGGGAAGCGCCGGGGGAGGAGAGGGTATGGACGTCTTGTTGGATTGGGTCCTTGTCAGCCTGTTCCAGCACATCCCCGTGGTTACAGTATGCGGACATGCTCCTGTGCACTGTATCTCCTTGGGTCAGGAGTGACATAACAAACCTTACAACTTCACTGTATTACTTCTAGTCATTTCTGCCTTTAATACTGGCTACAGAAACTCAGGACTCACTCCCTCTCTGCACCTTAAACCGCATGAGCAAAAGTCAGACAGGACTGGGCTTAATTCCTATCTATATTCAAGTCTATTCAGGAACTGAATTGTATTATTCATGGGTTGAGACTTTTCATGTCCAATTCAGTGGACAGGGGTTGAAATGGAATTGACCCAGACTTTGCAAACCGCGCTGCTAATGGCTATAGAATGGGGTCATGGGAATAGATTTCACCTGATTCATCCTCTGCCCCCCCCCCCCACCTCATCACTCCAGGTGTATGCTCCGCCTTCCCCGAACCTTCGTAGATCTCTAATGAGTGAGGTCGCAGAGAGGTCACTCCCCACCCATTGCCGTCATGTCCCACTCCTGCCCACTCTGGCACATATTGGTCCCGCCTTCCGTGTTACTGTGACCCCGTGTGACCCAGCGCGGTATTGCTTGGTGTGCCGAATCACGGTGTCTGGTCTAGTCAGAGTCACTTCAGTCACGGTGAATTTCGGATCATTTCGCTTGTTTTTCACCAGCATGCATGTGATGACTGTGCACCCCGAGTGAAGCCTGCTAGCAGATAGAAACCTTGTTAGTTAGGGGAATGCTCAAAGAAAATATAATTGCCTACCAAAACAAGACTGGTGAAGACATTTGGAATGGGTGATGACAGGGTCTGACCCCATCAATGAAGTAAATGCAGGAATATTAAAGACCACACAGAATAAAGGCATTTAAGATTTTGTAAGAAAATATTAAATGGTCCTCTGCTTAGCCAGATCAGAGACAGAGAGCATGCTCCAGGTGAAGGCCTGTCTCAAATATGGAGCTGTGACATGATGAACTTGCCCCATAAGAACAGACTATGACATCTAATCACACTATACATGAAGTTTGCCATGTCTAACAAGCACAGGAACGTTTGGGTACCGAGCTCTCATACAGGCCACACATACAACTCGCTTCCGACCTGGACTAAGTTTAAATAGATTCTGGACCACATGCATTTATTAATTATTACAATTTGTACTTTTAATATGTTCACCCGGCACAGCCAGAAGAGGACTGGTCACCCCTCTGAGCCTGGGTCCTCTCTAGGTTTCTTCCTAAATTTTGGCCTTCTTAGGGAGTTTTTCCTAGCCACTGAAATTCAACACTACTGTTGTTTGCTCCTTGGGGTTTAAGGCCAGGTATTTTGTAAAAGCACTTTGTGACAGCTGCTGATGTAAAAAGGGCTTTATAAATACATTTGATAGACTGATTTGAACTCCATTTCCAAAAAAGTTCTAAAATTGACATGTATTTTTCCAAAAACAATAACCTTTCACAGTTTCAACATTTGATATGTTTTCTTTGTACTATTTTCAATTAAATATATGGATAAATTATTTGCACATCATTGCATTCTGTTTTTATTCACATTTTATGCAGCATCCCAACTTTTTGAGAGTGTCCAAAATGACCTATTGACATGTTGTTATCCTGCAACTTGCTTTTGACATGGAAGACGTACAGGGGAAAAAGCTGTGCAGCTCTTTGCTAAAATTGGAAAATCCCAGTGTGGCCCTTGTGTGAAAATGACATAACTGCACATAGCTGGGCTATACATTGTTTGAGATTTATTTTTACATTATCATGACATTACCAACTGGATTTTAATAATGTAACAAGTTGTGTGTATCCAGTATACACTGAATATGAATTTTCTCTTCTTTAGAAGAAAAAAGTATTGAATGTGTTATTATTCCTTTTTCCCCTCAGTTAAACCGATCTGCATGAGTAAAGGTGAATACAAATATTAACCTGCTTAAATAATTTTTTATATAAATGCTATACAGCAAATATATGGTGAGAGACCAACATGCTTTGACTTTTCACATTAAGTTAACAAAGAAAAAATATAGCCTACAGTGACAGATGATTGGGGCTTACCAAAACATAAGAAAACATTATCATTCTTCAGTGCACGCTGTTAATTAAATCGCATGAAAACATTCATAAAACACTTTGCCTACGTTTTACCCATTTACTTCATGTTTCCCCCCGATGACAATAGGTTTCTGTGGCTCTGAGCCCAGCGTCAGCAGCAGAAAATAGAACCCAGCATATCTTTTCAGCTCGAAGCTGCAGGAGGAAGTAACGCAACAGCGGGAATTTAGCTGCTTTCATTCATTGCGACGAGACCCATTCTCCTGACACTCTTTTTCAAGGCAACACTAAACATTTGATGCTGCACTATATAGTTTCATAAAGCACAAAATAACATGCCGTATCATTATGATATTATTTGATCGTCGCTTAGTCAGAAGATTTTCATATGGGCATAAAAGCACAAAAGCTTGTCTAAACCTTTCAACTCTGGCAACACAAGTCTGTCACTGTCACATATAGTTTATATTCTGTGGTTTTCCATTAGATCTCCATACTTTAGAAACCATACTGATGTGACCTATATGAAAAACAAAAGACTGCTGGCTCCCAGGATTCTTGGCTAATATCTGATTTCTGGTGAATATTCAAGAATATAAACCCAGTGCGAGTTCTGTGTCCATGCTCTCCACTCATTGAAGTGTACATTACATGAACACGTTGAACTGTATCATTCTGACACTGGAATAAATGTTCATGAAGGCGTGGTCTCTGTTCTCTGGTCTCCAACACAGTTGAACTGAAGGCAGCCAGCCTCATTAGTCCAGACACAGCATCAGCCTGGTCCTCCCGTCTTCCTAAAAGTGGGACACACCTGGTGGTTCATCCACGGACACACTCAAATATCAACACATGTAAGGAGGCACATCCCAGCATGCCAACACACGGACACACACACACACACATTGAGCGCTGTAGCAGCTAATCCTCTTCATCAGTAGCACTGGTGTCTAATTGGAATATTCATGTGTTAATTAAGGGGTGAGCGAGCCTCTTCACCATAGAGGAGAGGAGGGGAACCGGAAGGGCGCCTCATTGTCACCCGGCCATGATTATTTCTGAATGCCAATTACCCTCCCACTCCCTACACCTTGACCTCACCTCTCCCATGGCCTTGTGCCGCCTCGCATTTCAGCAGAGGGACTAACAAGCAGGATAAGCTGTGTCTGGGTCCCTTTTCCTCTGCTTGAGAAATAGAGCTACTCTACATAGCCTCTTGTGATTGCTCTGCCTCTGGTGATATTATGTTCCGGTGCAGTGTGTAGCCTGTTCTGTAGTGTTCCGGTGCAGTGTGTAGCCTGTTCTGTAGTGTTCCGGTGCAGTGTGTAGCCTGTTCTGTAGTGTTCCGGTGCAGTGTGCAGCCTGTTCTGTAGTGTTCCGGTGCAGTGTGTAGCCTGTTCTGTAGTGTTCCGGTGCAGTGTGTAGCCTGTTCTGTAGTGTTCCGGTGCAGTGTGCAGCCTGTTCTGTAGTGTTCCGGTGCAGTGTGTAGCCTGTTCTGTAGTGTTCCGGTGCAGTGTGTAGCCTGTTCTGTAGTGTTCCGGTGCAGTGTGCGGCCTGTTCTGTAGTGTTCCGGTGCAGTGTGTAGCCTGTTCTGTAGTGTTCCGGTGCAGTGTGTAGCCTGTTCTGTAGTGTTCCAGTGTGTAGCCTGTTCTGTAGTGTTCCGGTGCAGTGTGTAGCCTGTTCTGTAGGGTTCCAGTGTGTAGCCTGTTCTGTAGTGTTCCAGTGCAGTGTGTAGCCTGTTCTGTAGTGTTCTGTAGTGGTGTGTAGCTTCTTTATAGCCGTGTTTAGCTGCCTGTAGCGGTGTGTAGTGTTGTGTAGTTGTCTGTAGTGGTGTGTATCTGTTTTTATCGGTGTGTAGCAGTCTGTAGCTGTCTGCAGCAATGTGTAGCATTGTGTATATGTCTGCAGTGATGTGTAGCTGTCTGTGGCAGTGTGTTGCTTTGTGTAGCTGTCTGTTGCTGTGTGTAGAGGTGAGTAGCTTTGTGTGGCCGATGTGTCCAGCATTTTGTAGCGTTCTGTAGCTGTGTCTACCACTCTGTGACTGTCCATAGCTGTGTGTAGCATTTTGTAGGATTCTGTAATGTGTGTGGCTATCTGTAGTGGTGTGTAGCTGTGTGTAGTTGTAATGTAAAATAAACTGCAGCCTGCTGTGTGTCAGAGAGCTGTCCTGGGGTCGAGTGGCCTGGGCTGTCTCAGTGATCTCTGGGCCTGGCAGGAGTGACGCGGCCATTGCTTTTCATTCCCCTAGACCACCGCAGCCTCTCAGGCCTGGCTGTGCACAGTGCAGGGCATGATGCTGGGCGGAGCTGCTGACTCATGTCCAGGTTGGACAGTGTCAGCTCTGCTCTGTCTGGTTAGGGCAGTGATTGGACACTGTGTTTGAGATTGTCCCCATGGGGAAAGGAATGCCAGGCAGGGTACTCTGGATGCTTAGGGTTTCTGTGTCCAGTAGCTGTTTTTTCAAGGAGATTAAAGGGGCAATTCACTCATAACCACTCATTCTGACAATATACGTTCTGAAATAAGCCAAACATGAGAGAACAATATATGCCGTGATATTTTTGTTATGTTATGATGAGTTAACAAGCAGCATGAGACATTTGGTATTGAAACCTGTTGATTCAAGTATTCCTGAATGATCTTTTGGGGGAAACCCTAGCGGTTTTCTGAAGAACTCTTTGCATTTGACCGTTGAGGGGGTTCTTCATCAAAAGGATCTATGAGGAACCATTAAAATCAGTTGTTTGAAATGTGCCTTTACATTTCTCCCTTAAATAAGTGTTCCCACTGCGTTCCATTGACGAATTCTGACAGGATCCTCCAAGACACTTTTCTTTTTAGAGTGAAGAAAATGCAAAGCAAATGTCTCTCTAGACAGGCCCTGGTTGACAAGATTCGTGCTTACCTCCGTGGCTGTGTAGCTAGAAAACATATCTACACAGTAAAAAGCAAAGTCAATGTCAGTGAAGTAGTTAGTTAAATCGCCTAAAACAAACTGTACCGTCAATATAGTGTAACAAATGTACTATGGTCTGTAGCGGTGTGTACTGTTCTGTAGCGGGCTCTAGCAATGTGTAGTGTTCTGTAGCTGTCTGTAGTGGTCTGTAGTATTCAGTAGCTGTCTGTAGCTGTTTGTAGCGTTGTATAGTGATGTGTAGTTTTCTGTAGCTGTGTCTAGCATTGTGTAACTGTTTGTAGCAATGTGTAGCACTCTGTAGCTCTGTCACTGTGTGTAGCGTTCCTGTAGCTATTTGCAACCCAAGTCCACAAGCAGGGAGACAGTGAGGGAGATGTAGGAACTGTTCTATATCATGGTAAATGGAGGAAGAAAGCCGTACTGAGAACATGATTCAAAATTAGATTTGTACTCCTTTTTTTTATCAGAAAGCTAATACCATGACTCCTTATTAATTCAGCCACTTCGTTAACTACAAAGTCAAACCAAATGACTAACTAGATCCATTCTATCCTGATTTTCAAATACGCGAGTCACGTGACCAGGCCTAGCTATTCTGGGTAACTAAATAATTGGGTTCATTGTGGGAAAATAGACAGATCAAATGAAAAGCATTCTGCTTTATTTTCTAACTAGTTTCACAAGTTCAATGATATTCAATTAAAAACCAGCTACAAATATTAAAATGTAAAAAATAAAATAGACGAATACCCAGTATACTGAAAATAGTAAAGACAGTATTTAAAAAAACAATATCTAAATATCCTCTAAATATCCTGAGAGACTAAGGTATGTTATAGGCCCAAGCCTATAAATGTTAGGGTTAAAGTTTAGAGTAGGTACAAGCACTAACCCTGGTCAAATCTGAAATGCAAGTGAGGCAATAACATAATTTATGCCTTGGGGCTGGATATCTTTCTCCAGAAGAAGATTCCTGACAAAAAGATAAACGGCAACCTGAATATTTAGCAGGTGCTCTTGTGCTCAATCTTGCTCTGAGAGCTGCAGTCACTGGGGTGGAGGGAGTGTCTCTGGGTTAAATGTGAGTCAGTGGCTGTTTGAGGGAGATTGTAAGTGACAGGGTAATCACTGTGGTCAGTAGCAGACTGACAGGCCGGAACACAAACCACAGAACAAATACACAATGCACTAGTTCAGTGCTCAATCACGCTCTCTTTCTCTTCCTCACATTTACATTCTGCCACTGTCTAATGCACAAACACACACACTCAGCTCAGATTTAGTGAATTTTCTGTTGAAAGGGCATATTCCCAAAGCTCACCTAATTAATGTACTAATTACTAATGTTGGCAATGATACATTGGTATCATATAAACACAACATCTCGACCCAATCTACAATGAGCAGCTTCCGGATGTATCAACTTCCTCTGTATTAGTCTGTTCATAAAATACTGCAAGGTCCAGCATTCCCGGAAGGCGTAGAACTGCCACCCAAACAAAATGTTGATCTATTAAAATGCAAGAAGTTATATTTAAACCGAAATGAAAACTTTCAAAAAAAAAGGTTCTTTTTGAAACGTTCATCATGCCATTATTTTGCTGTTGTTTTGTGCCTGGTTGTACTAATTACAAGCAAGCACAAAAAAACTGTTTCTTTGGATAAAGCACAGATGTACCCACTATGTAATTATAACAGAGTATGGACACGTTTATCATGCTAACGAACAATAACATAAACACACATTTCCTACTGGAAATAACTTTTTCCAGTGATAATTTCCTTTTCACAGCTACCTTAACAAGTGGCAAAAACACCAACATTAACATTTGTTTACTCGTAGAACTTTTTCCAGTTGATAATTTCCTTTTGAGAAAATTGTCTTCTTAACTTTCCAAAAAATCGAAACATTCATTAGAACACACAGTGGCATCCAAAAAAAGGACGCCACTGTTTGTTCTACTCAATGTTCAGTAGACAGAATAACAGCAAAGCGTCTAAATTTGCATTTCTTTGGGCTGTTTAAAGTTTTGGTGTTTACCCAGGTGTTGTCTGGTAACATCAGTCTTATTTTTTTGAGAACATTGGCTTCCTTCCTGATCTCAAACATAGGCCAAGTTTGCACCCATACGGAAATCAGCTGTTTCGTATAGTGGTTGAAATAATGATCGTGTACCCGGTCAAGGGAGAGAGTAATTCAGTTATTTATTGCAGCATGATAGTCTATTGTTCATGATGTTACAGACTCGGTGTTCATACAAAATGTCTTACAAACTTCCGGTCGTATCTCAGCTTTATAGACATCCCAACCTGCAATACACATCCCAGTACTGTAAAGCACATTGCTTATTTACTGTTGGGGCTTCCTGTGTACAGATAAACAGATGGTCTTTTGTTCTCTAAACATAATACCCTTAACATATATTTAAAAATTCATTATCATACACAGCTCTGGAAAAAAAAGAGACCACTGCAAAATTATCAATTTCAATGGTATTACTATTCATAGGAATGTATTTGAGTAAAATTAACATTTTTGTTTTATTCTATAAACTACTGACAACATTACACCCAAATACCAAATAAAAATATTGTCATTTAGAGTATTTATTTGTAGAAAACAACAACTGGTTAAAATAACCACAAAAATATGCATTGTTTTCAGACCTCAAATAATGCAAAGAAAACGAATTCATATTCATTTTTCAACAACAAAATACTAATGTTTAACTGAGGAAGACCTTAGAAATGAATATTTGGTGGAATAACCCTGATTTTTTATCACAGCTTTCATGCGTCTTGGCATGATCTCCACCAATCTGTCACATTGCTGTTGGGTGACTTTATGCCAATCCTGGCACAAAAATTAAAGTAGCTCGGCTCTTGGTCAAATTACAGAGGTTTTCAATGGGGTTCAGGTCTGGAGATTGGGCTGGCCATGACAGGGTCTTGATCTGGTGGTCCTCCTTCCACACCTTAATTGACCTGGCTGTGTGGCATGGAGCATTGTTTTGTAGAGGGGTCAAATACTTATTTCACTCATTAAAATGCAAATCAATTTATAACATTTTTGACATGGTTTTCTGAATTTTTTTGTTGTTAGTCTTTCTGTCACTGTTCAAATAAACCTACCATTAAAATTAGAGACTGATCATTTCTTTTTCAGTGGACAAACGTAAGAAATCAGCAGGGATCAAATAATTTGTTTCCCTCCCTGTATGTTTACAACAAATATGCTCTAATAAGACATATAAGTTACATACATATATAGCCATTTATTACATTTCTGTATGGGCAGTCTCTTTCTGACAGTTGACTCATGCACACCAACATTAATTGTGGCAAGGGAGGCCTGTAGATCCCTTAATGTTACCCTGGGGTTCTATGAGACATCTATAAGCATCTTTTGGACAGTGGAATGTTGTACTTCAAATTCAAATTGCTTGGAAATAGGTTTGTAATCCCTCTGAGACTCATGGACATCAATAATCTTTCTTCTGAGGGCTTCTGAGGGTCTTCTGATCTGGGCATGATGTGTTACCACACACCCATGTGGTTATGGCCAGACCAAACCAGGATCTGTATATCAATCACTGCCTATTTGTGTGTTTTTACATGACTGTGTGGGTGAAACAAATCTCACTGACCCGGAAATCTCTTAAATATGATACAAACTAACAAAGGATCCCCCAGGGTGAAATGCTTCTTCAATGTTTTCCTAGTAGAACGGTTGTATTTCATTTTCCTGACAGTTAACTTATTTCCCTATTTGGATCTTTTACCAAAGAGCTGAAAACCAAGTCTTCCTCTCAAGCTCCAAACAGTGACCAGTAGACAACCATTACAGCTTTTAATGTTCCCATTTTAGTTTAACAGTGGAGTACTAGCCATTGACTTCTAATAGCCTGAAGCCGTTTGCTCTTTCTGCAGACTCCCAGGTTATATACTGCCTGCCTCATTCCGTTCCTGTGAAAAGGATCTCATTTTACCTCAGAGTGCAACGGTGTTCTTATGGCCCTAGATGCCTTTCAACCTGTCCCATTAAAGTGCAAGAGCTTAGGCCTGTGGGAAAAAGCATGGCTGTTGTTCTGCTTGGTGAGAAGGCTTATTTCCTTTTTGTGGTGGACTCGGTAATCCAACAGAGAGACTTGTGTTCAGCAGATCTATGGGAGCCATTAGTAAACTCTTTACTGGCTTGTTAGGGCAGTCACACTGACGGTGGGGGAGAGGAAAGGACAGGGCATAGGTGTGTGTACTTCAGAATCGTCACAAATACAGTGATACCAGCGTGTGGTGTTTGTGGGTTTGTGTGTGTGTGCCATCACATTTGGGGATCAATGTTCTGTAAAACAAATCATACTTGACCAAGTGTCAAGGCAGACTGCTTTTTTAGGGTTGAGTTTAGGTTTAGGTGTCAAAGGTTAGCTTTGGATAAGGATTGGGGTTACGTTTAGGATTAGGTTCTGGATTAGGGTTGAAGTGTCGGTAGTAATAGAATCGTCGATAGGAATCGCTATTATAGTCCCCAGAAAAATTGGGTTGGGTTGGATTGCTGAAATTAACAGGTTTCACATCCCATTGCCCTTACTGTGTCAGAGTGCCACCTGCTGTTGGGCTCACCTCACCTGTCCATGCCTGGTCGAACATGGTGCACATCTACTGCCTAGAGTCAGGCTAGCCACAGGACAGCAGCTATCTAGAACTACTACAACCTGCTCTGGCTGAATTGCAGGCTGGAGAGATGACGTTTGGCTGCAGCACTTTTTGATTAGGTTCGGTATTTTATTAGAACTAATAAAGGGCCCATTCTGCATTTACATTTAATGGAGCTGGTCTGGTTCAGATGAACATGTAGAGTGAGTCCTAATGACTCTGCAGGACTTTAAATGACCCCGGGTGAGTTTAGGTGCTTTAAAAGGCCCCACCGGATCAACTGCCATGACTATTAAACACACTGTTCCTGGAGCACGCAGAGGGAGAAAAATGGAGAAGGAGAATTGATCTTTCTCTGTCAGGGTTCATTGGTCAGCCCCATGGGCTCCTCCATCACTGAGTCTTCAATTCAGATACTGACCCCAAAACTGTTAAAGGTCGCGCTCTCAGGGTCAACAGTGCAGAACCGGGCTCAGTTGTAGCAGATTGCGTGGCTGATCAACTAAATGGTGCGAGGCTTGAAGAAAGAGGTCCATTCAGCCGACCACAGCATCAGGCTGCGGAGAGGTTTTTCTCTTCACTCCATGCTGACTGACCTGTCCTTGACGTCCAGTCTCCACACCAGCACAATGGGCGGTTTAGCCAGATGGATTAATGAGAGCACAGAGGACCGGTGGCTCTGAGAGGCTTACAGAGAGACACCAAGGGAACGACAGGAACAAGAGAGAGATACTGTTATTATTGTCACGGTTGCCTCATTGCCATTGGTCTGACCACTGTAGATGTAAACTTTACGGAAGCTTCCTTTACATGTCAATATTCTATCGTATTTTTGGAGAGAGAAGGAGGTGGCGACACACTGCACTAACAGACTGAACTTTAAGCACCATGGACAGTAGCGTATGCATGTGTGGGTGTGTATGGGCACACATGGAAGTGTAAGAGGGACAGATAAAAAGAGAACTGTCTTTACTGCTTCTTGAGTCTTTACTGCCTACATGAGTATGCATGTTTTACATCAATGGATGTTCCGTCGGGTCATACATGCCACAGAACTGCCTGTAGATATTCTCTCTATCGAACTGGAACTAAATAACATCTATTCAGTCTTTGTAATATCTACAGTACATGAGTAACGTTTCTTCTTGGAATGCCATCACCTCCATTACTATGAGTGATGATCCGAGCTGCTCAGAGAACTGAATGTAGGGACTTTTCAGCCATAATGGATGATCCTTTCACTTACGCTCAAGTCTTCACTTGACACTACGACTATATCAACCGTGTGACTCTACTTGTAGAAAGCATTTACAGTTCATTTTAGTTGTTTCTCAGATTGTTTTTTTTGCCAAATTAGGAATTGAATTGTAAAAGTATTTTGTCAATCTTTCAGTAATTAATTAGTTTGTTTGTCAGTTAGCCCATGTTTTCAGAGCTACCTTTGCTGTCACTGAGATGGAACTAACCTAAACGTGTCTTTCCAGAAAGTGTCCCAGTACACCATCATCGTCCAGGCCACGGACATGGAGGGCAACCTGAACTTCGGCCTGTCCAACACAGCCACCGCCCTTATCTCAGTGACCGACATCAACGACAATCCACCGGAGCTGACTGCCAGGACGGTGAGTCGTCTCTCAAGCCAAGGAGTGACCGCTACTGTAGGGCAACACGTCCGTCTTCGTGACCAGATAACATCGGCTGATGGACATTCAGCAGGGCAGTTCCCCAGCATTGCTCTAGATGCAGGCCATGTGTCCGATGCTATCTCAGAGAACAGGAGGTCACAGCTGTCTGACAGGAGGTTAGAGAGCCGGACAGTGGAGAGGGACAGAGACACATGCGAACAGATAAACAGCTGGCATAGACAAATAGGAGGTCCAAAAATACGGAGAAGAAAGGGGACAAAGGGAAGGGGGAGCTCCAGCTGTACAGGGAGGGGGGACATATGGAGGGAGAGGGAGGGAGGGAGGGTGAGAAGGATCAAAGGCGTGCTGTTTGGTGATGGGAGCAGCCCTCCCTCCCTCCTCTCCCTGCCAGGAGCCTCTCTGGTGGCTCTGGTTTGTCTGCAGGCATCTGGCCCAAGTCCCATACATATCCTCACTGGAGCTAGCCTGTCTTCTTCTGGCCCACTTTAGTGTGTGTGTCTGTTTGTGTGTGGGTACGAGTGTGCATCAGAAGGGAGGAGTAGTAAGTCTCTCCTTTGGTTGGTTTCAATCTCTGTTCTGTGTGTTTGTGTGTCCATCCGTCTGTGGAGAGCGGAGTGTGTACGTGTCACACACTGGCTCCTCTGGTGGCGCATCATCACTGAGGGCCAGGCTGGTAGAAGCCAGATGCTCTGATAAGAGGCCCCAGCTGTCAGACACTGGCCCACGGAACAATGCCTCGCCTCAGACCGCTCTGTCCTGTCTCACTCCCCTCTCACAGGGGAACACTCAGAGCTCCGCACACCATACTGTCCTGGAGGGATAGTGGTTAAGATGGAGCAGGACAGACCTGTGTGATGGAGGAATGGTGGTTAAGATGGAGCAGGACAGACCTGTGTGATGGAGTAATGTTGGTTAAGGTGGAAAAGAGGACATGAGACCACATGACTAGGGAAGAAGATATGATGTGTTAGTCATGTATCTGTTCTACTGTAACCCTGCTATGGATTTTCCACATACAAACACACACTCACACAGCTTTACTCACACAGCTTTACTAACAGCAGACAACCCCTACATTTCCCTATAACATACAAGTTATGCAGTATTAAGCAGGTTCTGTGTTGCTTTGTTTGTCAATTCCTTTTCGTCTCTTCCCACACAGAAAACTCCACTCGGAGCCGTTCAGTAATTCTTTGTGTATGACAGACACAGGAAAGAATGTGCATCTCTTAACGGGAGATGGAGAGAAAACATAAGCACACTAATTAAGTAAAATTGCTTGCGGGGGTGTAAACCAAGCAGTTATATTGCTTCCAATTTAAAAAAAAAAAAAAAAAAAAACGAATGTTTTATTCATTTCAGAACGTGGGTATGAATATGAAAGTGTGATGTTCGTCATTATGTGAAAAACAAAAAGACAATGGTACTTGCCACAACTTATTAGGCCGCATTCGCCGACTGCATAATCTCCCTCTCCTAATGTTATGGTAATGCGATCTAATCAAGTGCATCACACTCACAGTACACCATACGTCTGTCTGCACAGCTGTGCCGTGTAGCTTCATGCGTTCGAAAGTCAGCCAGTCATGTTCCGGCGGTCGCGTTAGTAGCATACCATTCCCTCTCTACCTGACGTACAGTGGTTTCCCGTACGGTGTGGAGATTTATTAAAGCTTAATAATGAAGAACAGTCAGGAGCGTAATGCTGTTCGCGCAGCAGGAGTCATTGGCTGTTAGCGGTAGTAGGTGTGTCACTGCATCTGACGCTAGTTTGACATGAAGAAGGCGGACATTTTGTGCGTTGCCAGCGCCTGGGGCTCCATTGCCATCACGACGAGGATATAATGACACCCTTAAAACCAATTTAACTGCGCACCACTCTACTCAGACAGAAAAACTGCCAGAGTTGTTTTAAGGGTGTTTTTATTCCTGCTTGATAGCATTATGGCCTTGTTGTTGTTGTCAACCAAGGCTATTGAGAACAGTCAGAGTCCACGGAGACATGTCGGGTTGTTTTGCTGATCGGTTTGTGGCGATAGAAAACAGAGGGAAGCGGTACCCTTTAAAACAGCTGGGTGCTTGTTCACAACTCTCATTTCTTATATCATCCAGTTCTTAATTCCGTCTCCAGTTCTGTGGCTAGAAGCAGCTCAGCGGAACATATTCCCAGTAAGGGCTGGGGTCTATTAAGAGGAGGGTTTCCATTCCTCTTGCAACCCTTCCACAACTTGACTTTCAACTTAAATTCAAACTCGGATGCCTACGTTTCATTTTAGTTTTTTCAAAGCTCCCTGCATCGACCTCAACCTTTGTGGTGTTTTTTTTTATCAGGCCCTGTTGATGGGCGCTCCACTGATTTCCCTACCCAGTTCCCAGGGAGACTCCTTTCAGGGTCTCCTATTGGTCTGCTTATCAGACAGGACACCTGTTGCTTTCAAGGGTGAGGACATCTTCCCAGAACCGTCTTATCCAGTCCGAACTGTTGCCATAGCTTTTGGAAACCACATCTCATTCTGCTTCTCGCTTTCCTAACATCGCTAGACAAGCTTGGAAGGTTGTTGTTTTTTTTCCCCGGTCTGCGTCGAAGCTGGTGGTGAATATGAAATAGAGGAGCCCACACACCACAGAGAATGTGCATATTTAATCTGTTCTGTGCTTATCAGTGTAGTGATGCTGTGGGGGACCGGGGACAGGGGTGGGGGGGGATGCAGCCCATCGCCATGATGAAGCCATTAGAGTGAACAGCAGCTGGCAGACACACACCATAAACCAGTTAACGCATCACAAGAGGAAACAGGGATTACTGTCTGACAATAAGAGCTCTGTGTGTGTGTGTGTGTGTGTGTGTGTGTGTGTGTGTGTGTGTGTGTGTGCGTGTGTGTGTGTTTGTATGCATGTGTGTTTGTGTCTGTTGAATATTAAACCTCCAGAATGGTCACTTTTTTTGCTAAATTCCTGTGCAGAAGGTTATTCGTCTATCATTGACACTCAAAACCTTTAGACTAGAATTAATGAACATCATAACCTAAAAGATCCTACTTGCCATGTACATAATTAAAGTACTTATTTCATTTCGTAATTGGTAGATGTGCCACATTTAATGTTACCGGGTAAACACTTATTTGAACATTTCCATTTAGTTTGAACTACTGTCTTTATTATCCAAATTCATAGAAATCCCTCCCTCCCTCTGTAGTTTTCTGGAGAGGTCCCAGAGAACAGAGTGAACGTGGTGGTGGCCAACCTGACCGTGATTGACCGGGATCAGCCCCACAGCCCCAACTGGGCTGCCCAGTACCGCATCGCCAGCGGAGACCCCCAGGGTCATTTCCTTATTCGCACCAACCCTGTCAACAATGACGGCATGGTTACTGTCGTCAAGGTAGGGGACTACTTTGCCAACTCCAAGTGCCAAGTTATTTACAGTCTGATATGGGTTACTGGAGTGACTCGTCATTTTATTTCACTCACAGTTCCCTCTGTCTCTTTTTCCAGCCGGTGGACTATGAGCAGAACCGGGCCTTCATGCTGACGGTGATCGTCTCTAACCGGGCCCCGCTGGCCAGTGGGATCCAGTCTTCTCTTCAGTCTTCAGCGGGGGTCACCATTTCCGTACAGGATGTCAACGAACCGCCCGTCTTCCCCTCAAACCCGAAGTCCATCCGCTTTGAGGAGGGTGTGCCAGCAGGTACCACGCTGACCGTGTTCGCAGCCCAAGACCCGGACCTGTTCATCCATCAGACCGTCAGGTACTGAACCATGTCTTTCAGGAACGGCAGCACTGGGGTTTCTTTAGAATATGTAATGATTGTTTATTCCACGGATTGTATCTCTGAGCCTGAAACACTGACCTGCTTCCAAGATCAAGGTCCAATCGTTCTTCTTGTTGCCTAGCGACGAGGGAGAAAAGGTTACATTGTAATGAGCTGGACAGGACCTCTTTCTTTCCGTCTCCTGATCAATCCCTCTCGCGCCTGTGTCCAGGCCATACTCTCCCAATCGAGTGACACTCGGGGCATGATGCCGTCTCTTCATCCACCCAGCGAGTCTCCCTTGAGAGATCTCCCACATACTTACCGGGTCAAAGGTTATTCAGCCACTCCAGCGACTTCATACCCCGAATCAGCACTGATCAATTCCACTCTTAAGTTCAGTCTGGCATAGAAGCACTCCGGAAATGTTACGGAATTGATGTTGTGCTGGCAGACAAATAAACTTTAAACACTTCTCATAAATTGACTTCTCATTCAAACTTTCTCTTTCACTGTTGTTTTGTACTCTGAAACAGCCTCCCTCTTCTCTCGTGTCTCCTCTCTCTCGCTCTGACTCCTGTTTTCTGTCTTTTTTTCTCTGGTATTGATGGGAAGTCACCACTCCCCTCTTCCCCAGAGATGTTGTGGCAGCAGACAGGCGGTGTTTGGACAGGCCGTTCTCCGCTGACTGATTCACTTCGGTGACCTTGTCGACAGACAGTGTCAGACACTCTTTACCCTCCCCCCTCACCCGACCCTCCTCCCCCTCCTCCCTGCTGTCTTCTCTGACGTTCAGGGGGAGGGAAGAGGGGAGCGCCGGGCGGAAAACAATAAAGCCACCGGAAATAACCGTCTGGTTCTGATTTGACTGGGAGGCTGGGATGTGGTGGCGTGCCTGGACAGATCATGCAGTCGTCCCGCCAGCTGCGTGCCCTTCTCGCGGCTCCAGCCGCTGCCAGCCGGGTGTCAGGGGGAAGAGGACGGGCCCCTGTGGGCCCCTGTGGGTAGAGATGACAGGGTCTCTCACACCAGCTGAAGGCCTCTGTTTCACCTGCCACGGAGCGTCAAATCCAACATGACATCCCAGTCTGTTAGCATGACACCCCGCTCCCTCATTTTCCTCTTATTTTGTCTCCATTTCTGTTCTTGATATCCCCACAAGGGAGCACCACGTCAATACCCAGAGCTGCCTGTCTTTCTTTACACCCTCAAGTGCAGGGGGTTTTCTAGAGTCTAAATCCGGCAGTGTGTGTCTCATTAGCGGGAAACAGATTCAGCTGCCTAACTGCCGTTTCTCACAAGCGTCCCGTTTGTCCTTGTGTCTCATTGTCCAATGGGTTCTCTAGACCTATTCTCATCATCATCATCTTCCTCGTAGTCGTTAGCATCAAACCACCTTCCAGCAGGCATCTCGTCTCTCTGTTCCTCCCCCTTTCCCTCTTTGTTTCTCCCCCTCCTCTCCCTACACAGTGGCAAACACCTTCTTACAAAGATGATGTTGAAATGGCTAAGTGTCCCCCTGTGTGCCGTCAGGTACTCGAAGCTGTCTGACCCGGCCAACTGGCTGAGGATCAACAGGACCAACGGTCAGATCACCACCATGGCCATGCTGGACAGGGAGTCCATGTACGTCAAGGACAACATCTACGAGGCCACCTTTCTGGCTGCCGACAATGGTAAGTCTGGTAAGTTAGTGAGTGTGCGGGCGTGGTAATGTGTGTGTCTGTCTGAACCGCAGGGAGGAGGGATATTTAACCGCGCCGCGGGAGCACATTAGCTAAACCGGTGTAACGCGCTAAAACCAAAAGAAACAAACCGCAGAAAATGGAGGGCCTCTCTGTGTTTGAGCGGGAGTGTCCAGGAGGAGTTGCGCGAAGCATCGGTTTGCGGGAATGAATGCACTTTTTTTTACCCTGACGAGCTGTTGGCTCCTTTTGATTCCAGGCACCCGTTGAAATGGGGGGCATATTCCATTTGGGTTGAGATTCGCTTTTATTTATTCTGCTTCACCGCGGAGGGAGCTCAACAAAGCACCGAGCCAATCTGAGCGGACGAGCGGTGGATGGCAGGGCTCCGCCAAGGCACAGTAGCTTTAGCAGGCACAGTAATAGAAAAACAGAGTGGGATTTATCAGGGTGATGCGCTTTGGGGTGAACTCTATTCATGCAGACAGTGCAACATAGGACACTTAGCAGGAAGTAGCCAACGGCAATCGGACTGCTGCACAGGGCTACGTTAGTCTGTTACTGACTGTGGATTAGGGTGGATGTCTGACCCTGGGTTAGGGTGGATGTCTGACTGTGGGTTAGGGTGGATGTCTGACTGTGTTTTAGGGTGGATGTCGGACTGTGGGTTAGGGTGGATGTCTGAATGTGGGTTAGGGTGGATGTCTGACCCTGGGTTAGGGTGGATGTCTGACTGTGTTTTAGGGTGGATGTCTGACTGTGGGTTAGGGTGGATGTCTGACCGTGGGTTAGGGTGGATGTCTGACCGTGTTTTAGGGTGGATGTCTGACCGTGTTTTAGGGTGGATGTCTGACCGTGGGTTAGGGTGGATGTCTGACTGTGGGTTAGGGTGGATGTCTGACTGTGGGTTAGGGTGGATGTCTGACTGTGGGTTAGGGTGCATGTCTGACCGTGTTTTAGGGTGGATGTCTGACTGTGGGTTAGGGTGGATGTCTGACTGTGGGTTAGGGTGGATGTCTGACTGTGGGTTAGGGTGGATGTCTGACTGTGGGTTAGGGTGGATGTCTGACTGTGGGTTAGGGTGCATGTCTGACCGTGTTTTAGGGTGGATGTTGTTGTGACAGAGTCGAGATTTAGCGTGGGTTTGTAGTCAGGTTAAGGTTTGTTTCTCCTCAGTGTGTTTTAAATAAGCGTGTGTTGTGTGAAAGAGATGGGTGGTGCTGTCCGGTAAAGTCATTTTGTCACCGTGTCCTCTGAGAATCCTGCGCTCCAGTCTCACACCGTGAAATATGTATGTGCTGTTTCATTTGTTATGGCTGTCATCACTGGGGGCTTTTTGAACAAATGCCTGCCGTGTTCTTCTATCACTCCCCGACCCCCCCCCTCGATACTCTCACAGCTCCTTTATTTTCTCCTCCCGTGTTTGTCCCTCATCTCGTATCTCTCTGTCCCTCCAGTGTTCTAACTGTACTCTGTCTCTCCCCTCTAGATGAAAGGGGTTTGTAGCCACTGGTATATATTCTCATCATGTCGTTTGTCTCCCTGTCTCCCCGCCAGGCTCGCCCCCAGCCAGCGGTACAGGCACTCTCCAGATCCAACTGATAGATGTGAACGACAACGCTCCGGTTCTGATGCCCAAGGAGGCCCAGGTGTGCGAGCGCGCCAGCCCCCGCTCCCGGGTCAACATCACGGCCTCCGACGCAGACGCCGACCCCCACGTGGGGCCCTTCGTGTTCGAGCTGCCCTCCTACCCCCCCAGCATCCGACGCAACTGGACCGTGTCCCGCATTAGTGGTGAGACGGGGGCCCAGCTAGTGGGTAACGATTACGGGATCTCCAGAGGTGGGCCAGCCTGAGTTAAAAGCATGGTCGGCTGGCTGGCTGAGCAAAAACCTTTCTGTACCTAAAGTGTCACATGCATAGCAACGCAAGTCTGCGTGAATGCTGTCTCTGTGTGTCTGCTTCTGTGTGATGGATGACACGGTGTGGTTTCAGGTTGATGGAATGTGACATGGAGAAGGTCCAGATGTTGCAATACACACACGTGCATTCTGGGACCAAACTCATCCATTTCGATGATCTACCGGATGGTTTGGTCATTTTCCCAACTTAAATTGGTCCCTTGGGGATGTACAAAACACAGATCCAGACTGCTTACAGAGAACCAATTAACGTGCGTGGGATCGGTGTAGTGTTTGGGTAGTCAGGCAAGTCATAAATGGGTCATTAATTTAAGTGCCCTTGACGATATACACTTAAAATACATCTGATATTTAATATGAATAAGGACTTGCTAAAGTGCCAATATTCCCTCTCTGACACATGTCACTTTAGACCTTATACCCAACATTCCTTCAGGTTTTACCTCCACTGTACAGCACTAGTTAGAAACTAATTGTGATTTCAGAGTGTAAAAGAAGCATTAAAGATGTAATGGTGAAATCGTAGCGCAGAAGAAACATGATCTAATAGTCAATCTTACTGTAGTGTTAAAGCAGTTTAAGGCAGACTGATTCTATTCATTTTGGACATTTTCTGTTACGATCAACCCTGTACTTTGGACTTATAGGCACTTACTGTTGTTACTTGTTATTTATTTCAACCTTTAGAAATGTTTGCCAAACTCTTAGTCTCTTAGTGAATGAGTGAGTGAATGAGTGACGGATGAACTACCCATTGTTAAATAGCATAGTGGTTAGTGACACGGACTGTCACCTAGGTGACTGGGGTTCGATCGTCGCCATAGACCAAACAAATTAGGCTTTATGATTTGTTCAGGATAGACTAGAACTTTGCTGGCAACAAGCTTCAGCAGCTACATTATAGTAAGTCTAAAGTAAAACTGTTGACAGTTATATTGCGATGGACGCTCTGCACCGACAAGGATTTTGCTTTCGATTTGCAGAGCATAGTGGTTGGCTATTCAACTGTCATTGTTTTCTAAAGAAACAAACCAGCCATGGAGTGATTGGAGTCATTGTTTTCATTATATGTAGCCAGGCTTTGCTGGCTACAAGCTTCAGTAGCTACATTATAGTAAGCCTGAAGAAAAACTGTTTATGCTTATATTGCAATGGATGAACTGCAACAATGACGAACATATTGCTCTTGATTTTGATCTACATAGCGTAGTTCACATGGCGTAGTGGTTAGCTATTCAGCTGTCTTTGTTTTCTAAATAAATGAACCAGCCATGAAGTTACTGGAGTCCTTGTTTTCATTATAAGTTCTGTATAGCTATTAGCTAGCCATCTACATTAATCTCTTACTAATTTAACGTGTTGATACAGTTATACCTGTTATTGGTTTGGATGTCAACTAATGTAGGTGGCTAGTTTCGACAACCGTGGATTTTTGACTAATTGGTTTGACAATGCAAGAAGTGAACAGACACCATATCTCTAGACACGTATCACGGACACCCAGATATGCTGTTTCAATGGGCTTGGGCAACAACAATCATCCCTTCTAATTTCAGGGCGGCAGAAATAGGCTTGCCTGGCTCCTTCTCCTGTTCTGTAATATGTATTAACTTAAAAATAGTCTGTAAGGGAATTTAGTTAAATAAAAAAGATTTCCACGCAGTTCTGGCGGCGTCATTTCGTGGAACAACACATACGTCAGTGTTCTCATGGAGAGTTAATGACTCTGCCTCACGACAGGTGGTGTGAGACAGATGACATCCATTCATCACTCAGCCCTGACAATACGCCGTCCCCACAGATGGATAAATGACACTGTGTCTGTTGACAATCCCTATTTCGGTTTTAGTTTAGTCGGAGATGTGCTGCAGATGTGTGTGTGTGTGTGTGTGTTTAGCCACTGTGGTACCGGGAGATTGAAGAAGCGTTGCATTGTTTCTCTCCAGGCGACTATGCCCAGCTGAGACTGAGGATTGCCTACTTGGACGCTGGGGTGTACGATGTTCCCATCATGGTGTCGGACTCCGGGAACCCGCCCCTCTCCAACCGCTCCGGTATAAAGGTGAAGGTGTGCCCATGTGACGACAACGGAGACTGTACCACCACGGGGGCTGTGGCGGCCGCTGGGCTGGGAACCGGAGCCATCATAGCCATCCTGATCTGCATCATCATCCTGCTCAGTGAGTACAGCACCTACCGCACGCCCCTGTCGCGTGATCGCTGTCTGCCCATGGCATCTGCTCCCCGGCTTGAAAGACAGACTGTTACCATGGTTACTCCACAGATAGTCGGTCGGAAGCGCTTAGCCTGAGAAAAGGCCTCATCGCCTCCGTGAGCCGGAGTGTTCAATGCGTTTATATGAAGTGTGCTCAACTGCATGTTAACAATTAGCTGAAATTTACCTACAGTATAAATGTTGACTGTATATCTGAAGTTCATGTCTCTCTGCCCTTGTTTTGAAAATACTAACCAGAAACGGAAAGAGCAGAGCCATATTCAAACCAGCAAATTACACAGAGGTGTACAAAATGTATGTACTTAATGAATAGTTAACCGGGTCATAACTTTATTTCAATATTCATTATTTTGTAATTATAGTATCAGTAATTAGTGGCCTGGCTAGCCAGTGGGTTTACTGTGGGGGCAGGACAGCCCTGAATTGAGAGACTGTAAATGCTTTTATTGTCAGGACCCATTTACACATCAAGTTTATATCCCAACAAGCTCAAGAGACTTACTCAAGAGGGGTCAGAAACGTCCAATCAAAATCAGTTCACAATGTACCTTGGCTGTCTACACATCAATAAATGTGGGCACACTCGGAATGCGGACAAGATCAGGATGACAGACGCATGTTAGAACCAAGTATAAACAGGGCTATGGACTGTTTTAACATACCTGTGTGTATCAGGTACATACATACAGACACGCATAACATCAGCCGTGTCCGTATCCCCATCAGTCCACTGTCTGGGTCCTGATTTGTTGTGCTGTGTGTGCGCAGCCATGGTGCTGGTGTTTGTGATGTGGATGAAGCGCAGAGAGAAGGAGCGTCAGGCCAAACCCCTGCTGATCGACCCGGAGGATGACGTCCGAGACAACATCCTGAAGTACGACGAGGAGGGAGGAGGAGAGGAGGACCAGGTCAGTGTTCTACAAGGCTAACAACACATGCGTACAGACCACCAGGACCATTGTGACCATGGCGATTAGAATGATTGACGACTCAGATGGAGATGAAGACTATTACGCTGAAGAGTCGGGGTGGCAGATTGGCTTGTGCTCAGTTTGCTAAGGGTTACTCATTCGAGTCCCCGAGCTGACAAGGCAAAAAAAAAGCCGTCACGTTAGCGAGGGACTTAACCCTGGTTGCCTCTTGGAAGTTGCTCAAGAGAAGTGAAGTGTCATGTCATGTTTAAATACTGAGACTGAACTGAGACACTTGGTGAACCCTTCTTCCAGTCACAGAGTGTCTCCTTGCCCTGTGTTGCAGGACTACGACCTGAGCCAACTGCAGCAGCCCGAGTCTCTGGACCACATCATCAATAAACCAGTGGGGGTTCGCAGGGTGGATGAGAGGCCCATCATCGCTGAATCCCAGTACCCTGTCAGACCCAGCCTGCCCCATCCCGGTGATATCGGAGACTTCATTAATGACGTACGTTAGACGTTGGCTGTAGTCTGTCTCTACAAAGATTATACAGTTGTCCTTGTTAGGACCGACTTTGCTTCTTCAGAGTTGTAACACGAATGCTTGAAACTAGGTTATGTACAGTAGACAGAGACATTGACTCTATATGTAATTCCAAGGTGTTACGCTGCTATATTATTGTGCTAGGGGATATGAGGAATGCACTTTCTAACTTTTCTCAGTCGCCTCCAGTTTTAAATTTTGGAGGAGATGAGGTTCTGGTCCACACCTGTGGAGTACCTGGTTTGGGGGGCCCGTTGCTGTTCCTGTCCTTGTCCACCTGGTCATACTTTTGACCTAGTCTAAAATCAAATAAACTCTGGATTTAGCCCAGAGAAATGTATTAATTATTCCAATTGGACTCTTAATATCGCACCCCGGCACAGCCAGAAGAGGACTGGTCACCCCTCTGAGCCTGGGTCCTCTCTAGGTTTCTTCCTAAAATTCGGCCTTAGGGAGTTTTTCCTAGCCACTGAAATTCAACACTGCTGTTTGCTCCTTGGGGTTTAAGTCCGGGTGTCTCTGTAAAGCACTTTGTGACAACTGCTGTTGTAAAAAGGGCATTATAAATACATTTGATTGAGTGATTGATGTAATTCTTGCTTATATTAAACTCTAATACTTTTTCAAACATTTTCAAAAACATTGGATCAGTAGCAAGCCATTGGTAAAAGGTTTGCGTTGCTCTCCTCTTTCGTCTCTCAGGGTCTGAGGGCAGCGGACAATGACCCCACCGCCCCGCCCTATGACTCCCTGCTGGTGTTCGACTATGAGGGTAGCGGCTCCACAGCCGGCTCCGTCAGCTCCCTCAACTCCTCCAGCTCAGGAGACCAGGACTACGACTACCTCAATGACTGGGGCCCCCGCTTCAAGAAGCTGGCTGACCTCTACGGTGGGGGAGACGATGACTGAGAGAGGGGTAGGGTGGGGTCTGGGGGGAGGGTTTGGGGTCAGTTGCTCCTCAAAACCACGGACAGGGCCCATGCAGCATCTTGTGAATTGTGGATCAGTGAGGAATGGACGGGATCATTAGAGAGTTCTAGAACACGGCCTGTGACCTCACCAGGTTCTCTTGCTACTCGATTCTCGATTATTTTCTTTAGTGGCAAGTTTTTTGTTTCTTCTTTTCTCACTCTATTGGACCTCGAGCTACATGGGGAGGCAAGACACTCCTGAGATGCCAGAGTGATGATGCTCGTTTGGCCGGGACAATGAAAAGGAACCGAACAAACCTGTCTCTTTTGGCTTAACGCTGGATAGAGTTGTATGGAAAAAAAACTTGACTTTTCTCTCTCAACTTGAATTTCCGTAGAACAGAAGCACTGTCATTTTATAAAGTGCCTTTTGTGGTGTGTTTTGTATCGGACTCCTGCTATCTCAGGGTTGGTCGCCATTGGAGGGGTTTTGAGCGGCACACACTCCCATGGCCCTCAAACCTTCACATGGCTCCCACTCCTCACAAAGGACTACTGTACCCAGCAGCAAGACAGAGGACAGAACCTCACGGCAAGCGCCGGCTGTGGGTTAAGATCAGTTGAACTCTGACCTTTTGATCGGATCCATCACCGAATCATCCGGTGAACACAACAGCACTCAGACATTGGGTTTGTGTGGATGTTTTTATAAATGTGGGGGGTTTCTAACAAACAGAGAATGCCTGCCTTTCCTCTGTGAACTCATGAGTCCAGGAGCCTTTACATTCAGACGCTTGCCTGCCCTGTATGGTTTTGTGTTGCTTTCCACACTGTAAAGCTTATATAGGCATGATCTGAGTAGTGAGACAGTATACAACAGTAAGACTTTTAATGGCTTGGAGAGAAGGCACTGAAAAAGAGGCATTAGAAGTATTTTTCTCGCCTTGAACATTCCCATTTTTTAGGTCAACAAAACTATTAAGAGGTGCATGATGTTTTTTCCAAAATGTTTTACTCAACGCACTTGTTCTTATGTGGTGAGAATGTGAAAAATAGTCAGCTGAAAATATATGAATATACTCTGTAAAAAGACATTAAAAAAAGAAAATGCTGTAAGATACCTATTTTTGAAGTTAACAACAAAAATGTTGCTGCTCTAGCTCTTCACTGGGCTGAATGACATTTTGGCCCGGCCATTTTCATGTGTGCGTCTTTCTTTTCTTGTTTTGGTCAAGATGAAGTAGGATTCTTTCAGTTTATCTTTTTCTCTTATTTCTTTTTTTGGTGGGGCATGGGGGGGTTGTTTTTTTAAGAATTGAGAAAGCTTTGTTATACTCCTGTTTTTTATATGTCAAATTCAGCCCTCTTCTCTTGTCTTTGACAAACACATTCTGTCACTCTGGACTATGGAAGGGTCAAACAGCCATGCCTGCTGATAGTTGTTCTATTATTCAGTGTAACTGAATAATTTTCTTCATTCATCTAGTTACTGGATATGTGCTTTAGAAAATAAATGAGACATGTTTTGACAGTGTGGCGCCTTCTTCCATGTTCAAACATCACTGTCCTTCACTCCTACACATCGTTGAAGCTCTACACAACACTACAAAACCCATTGCAGGGCAACGTTGGAAACAGCTGGAGACTGACGGAAACGCTGTCCTGACAGCCAAGTCCATTCATCACAGTGGAATGACTGCTGCAACACGTGGCCATACATGTAGCTTTGGATGTCAACAAAAAAGTGAATTTAACCTTACTCATTTTATCTTTTTTAATAGTTACTTTAGCCTTATATCTTTTAAAATATTGAATTTAGCCTTATATCTTTTGAAAGCCATATGTTGCCCTAGCTGACGAATAAGCAGCTGCCAGGAAGGTTTAAGGTAACACAGGCTTGGGTTTAAAGTAACACAGGCTTGGGTTGAAAGTAACACAGGCTTGGGTTGAAAGTGACACAGGCTTGGGTTGAAAGTAACACATGCTTGGGTTGAAAGTGACACAGGCTTGGGTTTAAAGTAACACAGGCTTGGGTTGAAAGTAACACAGGCTTGGGTTGAAAGTGACACAGGCTTGGGTTGAAAGTGACACAGGCTTGGGTTGAAAGTGACACAGGCTTGGGTTGAAAGTAACACAGGCTCGGGTTGAAAGTAACACAGGCTCGGGTTGAAAGTAACACAGGCTCGGGTTGAAAGTAACACAGGCTCGGGTTGAAAGTAACACAGGCTCGGGTTGAAAGTAACACAGGCTTGGGTTGAAAGTAACACAGGCTTGGGTTGAAAGTAACACAGGCTTGGGTTGAAAGTAACACAGGCTTGGGTTGAAAGTAACACAGGCTTGGGTTGAAAGTAACACAGGCTTGGGTTGAAAGTAACACAGGCTTGGGTTGAAAGTAACACAGGAAAAAACTAAGGTTATTTTGTGCAATAAAATGTCAGATTTGGAAAATGCTCTTGTAGACAACTAGGTAGTATAGATCTATTGTTGATTTAACAGCTGACAAGTGATGATCAACAATAAAGGCACTGCCACAATCTGACAGCCTTTAATTAGAGCATTCTATAGTTGCATGTACTGTAGAAATGTTTCTGTGGTCACAGTGTGTGCGTGCGTGAGCCAAGCTGCCCGTCGGTCTGTATGTACTGTAGAAATGTTTCTGTGGTCACAGTGTGTGCATGCGTGAGCCAAGCTGCCCGTCGGTCTGTATGTACTGTAGAAATGTTTCTGTGGTCACAGTGTGTGTGTGCGTGCGTGAGCATTGCTGCCCGTCGGTCTGTATGTACTGTAGAAATGTTTCTTTGGTCAGTGTGTGAGTGCGTGAGCCAAGCTGCCCGTCGGTCTGTATGTACTGTAGAAATGTTTCTGTGGTCACAGTGTGTGCGTGCGTGAGCCAAGCTGCCCGTCGGTCTGTATGTACTGTAGAAATGTTTCTGTGGTCACAGTGTGTGTGCGTGCATGAGCCAAGCTGCCCGTCGGTCTGTATGTACTGTAGAAATGTTTCTTTGGTCAGTGTGTGAGTGCGTGAGCCAAGCTGCCCGTCGTTGTTAAATGTGGTTACATTTGTTAAATGTTAAATGGTTAGATTTCTTTCTATGATATGGACATGCCAAGATAACATAGTTGCAGAAGATAATATTTCTTCTTTATTTTAGAACAAAGTATTTTATTTGCAAGTTCGGTCAGGGTGGATGATTATTGTGCTTTTTTAACACAGATAGATATTATAGACGTGAAGCCTGAAGCAAAACTGAACTTTAGTTTTTCATTTAAAAAGTGGATTTTGTGACATTGGAGCTGCAGTGAGTCCTTATTAAGGTTGAGTAATCTATAAAGAAATAACTAAGAAATCCTGTGTCTCATCAATGGAGTCATTATCCAGAGCAGAACAAGGTCCCCACATTAAAACATTAATTGGCACAAAGTTAAAACAGTTTCTAAAGGACGAATTCAGGAAGAATCCTCCTCATTTTGTACTGTTTGACAAAAACGATAGCAATTAAAATTAATTGATACAGTTTTTTTGGTAACTGGAGAGTATGTGGTATGTGATGTAACCACAACCTGGGCTAATTATTCAACAATGCGTTTCAAGGCCAATAAGGACCCCTGAAACCAAAGTGACAAACCCAATGTAAAGCTCCTTTTCAGTCGGTTACTTAAGAACAACACACGCAGTGTCAATCACTCACGCCAAGGTCAGCCAGGCAGAACATTGAACCTGACAGCCCATGGCGGCTTATACAAGAGGAAACAGTTACACGGACATGTGAACCTTCACACAGACGCGTGAGGTGGTGCTGATTTGCCACAGAAGAGGTATCTGCCACAGCCTGCCCTTTGAACAGTGCTTAGGAGTGTGGAGTGAGTGTGCACTGTTAGGCAGCCGTCGCCCTTTGCTGTAAAATGCCAACGAGATGCCTCCTAATCCCCTGGGATAGCACCCTACCCCAAGCTGTTTTGGCAGAGTAAACAGGGAGTTGGTCACTTGACGTAAACGCTTTGTTTGAGAGCCTTGGAATTGCCAGTGGCAAATTTGGTACATGACAAGTGCACCAACGCTCCTTAGAAAGCCTTCATGCGTTCAGCTGAGACTTGGACCAGGAGTAAATCGATTTTGTAGGAGAGATCCTAAGATCCATGGACTCCATTGGTTCACAAGGAGCAGCGCATAGTTCGTACAGAATCAGAGCCCAAGTGGTCCCACTAAATCAAAAAAGGCACCACCAAAGGATCCCAGTTTCAGGTCAACCTCAAGTGTAGGATAACTAGCCCTACTGAAAGAACCTGCACATGTGCATTAACGTGTCTCTGAAAGGGGATATCTTACCCCGGCAAGATCCGAAAGCCTGACATTTGTACATGTACAGTAATTAGTAACATGATTTAACGGCAAACCCCTTGCATGTAGACAGAGGCTTTGCTAGGACCCCCCCCCACCACCCCCCCAGGACAGAAAGTACAGGGTTCTGAATGTACGTGCTAGAAGAACATTTTGAAGCACATGCTCGCGGCCTAAACGTCTACATTGTCATAATGCACGATTGGAATCATAGATGAATAGATTTTATATATTTATTTATTTTTGGTAAATTTGAGATCCGGGGCTATTCATAAAAGAACCGGGGCTATAGCCCTGGACGCCCAGGCCTAACAATGCCACTGCATGTAGATTGGACCTGTCGTGGAAATTACACAAATTATGAAGAAAAGTCTGAATACCCAAAGTGAACCTTTATGTTAGCGCACAAGATTCTAATATTGTAGACATAAGTCAGCAAGTCCAGAGAGCATTTGCATTTTCTACAAATCTCTGACCAACAGACCAACAGTTGATATCTTCAAGTTATGATTTATTGGCCAATGGGGGCTCACAAGTGTCAGTGCTAGAACTTTGTTGGTTCAGCATGGTCTAAAAAAGGTTGATCGGGGGAAATGTGTTAAGAAAGGTCTGCTCCAAGTTCTGGTCGACGTCAAGATAGACTGAGTGCTGCAATGAGCCTTCTCCAAGTTCTTTCTGAAACTTAGTGATCAAACATGAGACAGAAAGACTGAGGTGTGACGCCTGTTCATGTGACTCCACTCCGCCAGCCAATCATCCAGATAGGCAAATACCCAGGGCCCTTTGCACATAGTTGGTGACAGGTCTCCCCATAACCATCCATGGAAAGGAGACAGGGCGAGACTGAAAGTGAGGACTAGAAACTTACAGGCTACAGACTTGAAGTTGAATCTTTAACTCCCTGTGCTGGGGGTTAATTGGCACAGAGAAGTATATTTCTTTCAGAGAGATGGTTGTGAAACAATCATTAGGATATTGACTGCAGTAGCGACTGTAGTAGTTGGCAAAATGTAAGCATGCTGAGTTTTCTGACACACTTAGTCTGGAATGGGATGCAATGTCCTTCTCATTTTGGTGAACAGAAAGTACTAACTATATCCACCGTTCTGGCCCTTGGATATTAGCACAACTAACACTGCCTTATTCTAAGGGGGAGTGAACATCCAGTGCTTTTTGGAATTAAGATCATTTCAAGTTTTTAATCTGGGTGCTACAAATAACACAGTGGTGACCAAACCTTTTTCTACTCAAGCCCCCTTTCCATCATGGAAGAACAGAGTCTGACACAGGCAGGCTGTCTCTGCGAAGAGAAACTAGCTAGTTTGAGCCCACTGCCTGAGGTTCAGAGAATCAACATTTCTTACTGAGACACTTCTGCCCAAATGCACAATATCTCTTCTCAATTTCAAAGCTGACTGGAAACAAAATATTTCAAAGTTTATAATGATTTTCTTCAAATGTCAAAATGTAACCCAACATATTGTTACCAATTTGTTGTTTTCAGAAATGTTTTAACTTTTAAAAAGTGTGCTTATGAATAAACTATGATTTTGAATTAATTATAATTTTTTTGGTACAAATTATTTGATATGTTGAGTATGAATAAAGAGAGAAGAGCAGGCAAAGTAGCCTACATTGCCGCGTGTGGTGTGCATTCAAGTTTTTGCTTATAATTTGTCCAAGGGGTACTGCTCCGCGTAACCCCAAAGGGTTAACCAAACCATGCTGGCCTCACTAGTGTCTTCTGAGGGACACAAGCAAGAACTTTCACTCTCCTTAAAATAAGCATGAAATGATTCCATTACAGAGCCAATCATTGGGTTGGGTTTGAGGATATTGTTCGTCCAATAGGCTCCAGCTACCTTGTTTCAGTACCTGTGCCCCCAGAGGGAGACAAATATGGTGCTATGCTACAAGTGGGCAGACATCCAAGCAGAGATATTTGCCAGGCACAAAGAAATTTGTCAGAATGTGGAGAAGGGGTCAACTGAAGTATATGTAAAGAAGGCCTAGAACCAATCCCTGGGAGACACCAGTAGTGAAAGTGTGTAAGAGCAGACTCTCCATGACACCAACCTGCTTCCTCACACATCCAGTTCCAAGGAATACGTCTTCCCTGTTAGCGAAGCATCACTGGCGAAACCACCGGGGTGGCACCTGCCACCCAACAAAATGTCTTGTCACCCTATTCGCCACCCCCGTTGTCAGTAGTGGCTGCTGTAATATATTCTTAATTTTATTGAACAGTGTTATATTTTTTTTCTAATTTTGTTGTTAATCTCTATGGTAACCCGTACTAATATCTTTTGATCCCCCCTTCCCCATAAAATGTTTGAGCCCGGAGTCCGCCTGCTTCTGTCTACGGTGCTGCTCCCCCCCCCTTCCAATGAAAACACCAGGCGTCGGTACATGGTACTCTATGCAACTGGAGTAGTCAGGATCGCGTTAGACTAGCCTAGCAGTAATGAAAGAAGGTACTGATGCACATGTTTACTAAATATACGATACAAAATGAAATATTATTATCTTGCATTAGCAGCAACCATTTATTATAGTTTAGATATGTCTGGTATCGTCTACTAGGTAATGTAATGCAATCGTCAATATTATTGTCAAAATTTGCGAGCTAGCAAATATGCAGGTGACGTAGCTTGCAATCATTGTCATGAAATGCTTGTCTTAATAGCTAGCCAAGGGGCATTGAAAAATGTTTTAGCTTGCTTTGGATAGTTAAATGGTTCATTTAATCTGTGGAGAAAGTTATGGTTTATCTACAATCATTCTAAATTAGACATCTAATTAGACAACTCTGGAGATCTGTATAACCTCAACAAAATGTGATGTGTGGTAATATGTGATTAACAGTTGTAATTTAAATTAGTATATTAAATTGCTACTCTATAACCTCAGTAGCCTATATTTAGTGTTTGTGTATTATTTCAAGCAATATATGATTTATGCTTCTGCACTTGGCAGAATAATATAAACAGTGTGTCCAAGTAAAATACTGCATCTTTTCCCTCAATTTGTAAGTTGTGTATATAACACTTAGGGAACTGCCAACCCTCAGAGATTTTGTACACTCGGAAGACTCGTACCAAACTTTGAACAAAAACATTAAAGTGTAGAAAGGGGGTATTCAAATATGACCCTCAAAGCCAGTTCCACTCCATTTTTTCTTTGCAACCCTCTAGTCAGGGACTGATTCAGACATAAGACACCAAGTGGGTCCATTTAATGATGAGGTAGAACAGAAAATCTGACCCTCGCAGGGTAAGATTTGAATACCCCTTGAATCTTCAGCACATTGGACTTTACAGTCCTCACATTCTCTCTGAATGGCTCAGACTGCTTCCAAATGTTGGTCCGCTTCCCTCCATGCCTCGTCTGTAACACATGACTTAGAGCTGAAGTCGAGGGGGTTGGTGTCGGAAATTATGTCAGACTTCACTCTTTGCAAGAACCCAACTCGTCTCTCGGGTGTCACTGGGTCCTGTGAAGCTCACATGGTTGGGTGTGGCAACCCCACGGCTGTGGGTTTGATTCCCATGGGGGGTGGGGGGGCTGTACGTTAAGGATGAAAACGTATGCACTTATTACTAAATGGTTTAAATGTAAGTGTAGTTATAGCATAATGCTGTACTCACACATTTCTAATTCTGAGAAAGACCTCTCCAACATCCTATGGTGCTGAACCAATTTGCTTCACTCCGAGGCACTATTTGGTCAAGATTTTAATTCTAGCTACTGCTTCTCACCAAACCAGTCATTGCTGAATATGATATTTTCAATGGCGACTTCTTGTATTTTGTTTCTGCCCAGTGGCACTGAGATATTTTTGGTTAATCAGGTTGGTTGGATGACCTTTTTGTTCTTGAGTCACTACAATGTTGCTTTGGCTTTGTACCTCTCTGATTTTCCTTTACATTTTAGCAAGATGCTCAGTCCCTGCTGATGAGAACCATGATGCTGCCCCAAACATATCTACTTGTTGGGATGGTGTGTGTTGAGGAATAGGCAGTTATATTTGCGCCACAAAAAATATGTTGAGTTTTTGCCAAAACCTCTTTCTTGGTCTCATCTGACCAAAAAATATGTTCCCACATAGCAGCTGTCATTATTTCAAATATTTTACATTTTGAGCATAGCTTCTTTCTTGCCATCCTGCAATTCAGGCCAGTTTTATATAGTTCATGATATGACTGATTGATGCACTGTGACGTTTGTAGTATGAATAAGACTCGGAAGCAGAGATTACGAGTAAACTCAGGAGAGTGCAATGAAGAAATCCTTAGCAGGCAGTTACAACTGATAGTAACAAAAATCCAACAAAACAAAAGGGAAGAAGGCTGATCACTTAACTTAAACATCAGGTAGGAACCATAGCTAAATGTACCGACAAGCAGTCACTGACGCTATCCCCAAGACCCAGTCCTTATATACAGACACTAACAAACTTAACGACGAACAGCTGAACACGGAACATAGAGACACATAGACCAGAGGGAAGCCAACAGGTGCAGGAGGTAGTAGGAGAACAGAGGACCGAGGATGTGCTAGGTTCGTGTGCGATGGGAATCCGGCAGGCGTGAGGTGGAGTGATGATAAGGTGCAGATGGAGGAGCAGATGGAGAACCCGTGACGTGCACCTTTACTCCTCTCCCAGCCACTGAACTTTGTAGCTACTTCAAACAGATTTTTGGCCCCTGTGGCTTCTTTCACAAGTCTACTTGTTTGAGTGCTGAGTTTTGAGGGACAACCTTTTCATGGCAGTTCCTGGGTGATGTGATACAGCTACCAATTCCTGATTATTGATCCAACAGTGCTTACTTGGATATCCAAACACTATTTATTTATATAACATTGTCTCTAAATTCTTGTAGAATGCTATTTGGTCTTCATATATCTTTTAATTTTTCAGATTTACAGCCTGACAAACAGTTTTTTTTTTTATAAATGCTTTGCAACATTAAACCAATGCCATTTGGATTTTGATTGTCATTGTTTTAAAATAATAATATCAAACACAAAAAAAAATATTTTTTAGAGAACTGGTCAGGGTTTTGATACTTATGCAATGCACTGTAAGCACATTTTGAAGTTGTTTTGTTAAAGATTTCTATTCTTTATTTGATAAAGCCTGTGGGGAAAGATACAGGAGAGAGTAAATACTGGAAGACCAATTGAATGGTTTCAAACCCATGCTGCAAAGTACATCTATACCAAAGACAGCAACTTGACCACCCTAGCTAAGATTAAGAAAATACAATGGAAACATCATACTTGACATGATATTTATAATTATTTCAGTGACCAACAACCTTTGTTCTTCTGGGCTCTTCTGCTTCTATTGTAAATCTGTAGGTTAGTTTTGCCTTCGCCCAGTGTCCTGGTTTGCCTGACAAGGGTAGACAACACTGTTCCTGGAGTGCAGCCGGCACTGCAAGATTTTGTTCCTACTGCATGCAACACTTCAATTGTACTAATTCAGTGTTTGATGAAAATCAACACACCTGGCCTTCCAAAAAACATCAAGAGCCTGTGTCACTCCTGGACCAGTGTTCCCTAACCCTGTCAAGACAGTTCTACGGGTCCTGAAGTAATCTCCACCACCTGGGTCAGGGGGCAAAGCAAAACTGATTTGTTCTCTGGCAGCACCCGAAGGGCATATTGCAGGTTGCTCTTCCAGTGGTGGCTGGGGTGTGATGGTGCGGAGTCAGGGATGTCGCTAGGCCCATTTAGGGGGCTTTAGCCCCCTGACCCAGGTGGTGGAGGTGGACGTGGGCCGCGGACCAGACCTCATCTGACATCCTGAACCACTCCTCCACAGCCTGGATGTCACTGGAACTCCCCACCCGGGGGCACAGGGGAGGCTGGAACCTGAGTACAGCCTGGAAGGGGGTCAGACGTGTGGAGGAATGGCGCAGGGAGTTTTGAGCATACCCCACCCAGGGGAGAAAGTGTGTCCACATATCTGGACGGTCCATACAGTAGGACCGGAGGAACCTTCCCAGTTCTTGATTTGTGCGTTCTGCCTACCCGTTAGCCTGTGGGTGATACCCGGGTGTGAGGCTGACCGCCACCGCCAGCCTGGACATGAAGGCTTTCCAGACACGAGAGGTAAACTGGGGGCCGAACTCAGTCACAATGTCCTCCGTATAGAGCAAGAACTCCTGCTGGATCAGAATCTCAGCGACCTTGAGAGCAGAAGGGAGGCCAGGTAGTGGGATGAGACAAATCATTTTGGAGAACCGGTGTTCTTCCTTTCTGCTAGCGGTAAGTCTGTGAGGAAGTCCACCACCAGGGCGTGACCAAGGCCGCTGAGGCACTGGGAGAGGATGAAGTATTCTCACTGGAGCCGTTCACGGTGTGAGCACACGGTGCATGACATGATGTAGTGCTGCTCAGTCCTCCCCATTCTTGGCCACCAATACTTTGTCCTGAGCGCCTCCAGGGTCCAATTGATGCCCAGATGTCCTGTGGCTGGTGCTGTGTGCACCCAGGTCACCAACCGGCCCGCACTCTTCTCACAACATAGGTCATGTCCAGGGGGCATGTTGCTGGTGTGGGGTCCTGTCTCCCTGCCCGCTGAATGTCTTGGTCTGTGTCCCAGGAGACAGGACCCACTACACATGAGACAGGTAGGATGGGTATGTCCATGGGGAGCTCCGCCCCCCTAGTCATACATGCGAGAGAGTGCGTCCCCCTCTGACGTTCTTGGTACCGGGGTGGTCCATCAGGGTGAACTGGAAGCGCTCGAAGAAGAGGGTCTATCGAGCCTGGAGGGGAATTAAACACCGCACTGCCCCGACGTAAGGTTCCGGTGGTCGGTCAGGACGGTGAACGGCTCCCGGACGCCCTCGAGCCAGTGTCTCCACTCCTTCAATGCCAACGTTACCGCCAGTAGCTCCCGGGCACCCACACCTTTGATGAACTGGCGGTAAAAGTTGGCAAAGCCGAAAAAAGCTCTGCAGATCCTTGATGGTTTTCAGAACTGGCTATGATCTCACTGCCTCCACCTTCATCTCCTCCATCTTCGCGTCCTCCGGAGTGATGTGGTGTCCCAGAAAGGAGACAGTGGAGGTGTGGAAATTGCACTTCTCCCTCTTGGTGTACAGGTGGTGTTGTTGTAGTCTCTGAGGGACAGCACGGATGTCGGCCACATGTTCCGGGTATGTTGGTGAATAGATTAGGATATCATTCTGTGCTGGTGTGAGTGTAGCGAGTGTGTAGAAGTGAGGCAAAAATGGGAACGATATTAGTTCTCTAGGACGTCAATATGTCTTTTCATTAATAATAATAACGGGACCAACATGGCATAAATCCACAAACAATCCGTGAAGTGCAGAAGATAAACACAACTAAACAGTCATTAGGAACAGGAGCGTCCACAGGATGCGTTGCTGCCATCACTCTCCTTCTGGTGGTTAGTACACCGGAGAGGTGGAGCACCGGAGAGGTGGAGCACCGGAGAGGAATGGGAGCCGCTGTGCCACACGGAGCAGACATTAGATGGGGTGTCATATTGTCCCCATGACTGACAGTGCCCTGAGCTAATCACAGACTACCAGATAAGTTAAACATGTGGACGTATGTTGCTTTATCATCCACAACAAAAAACGTAATTGTTTGCTAACTAGGACTAGTGCATAATCTGACACAAGTAAATGGCAGAATTATTGTCATCTGGGGGAGCTCCGCCCCATTTGCTCTGAATCAGGCCTCAACACGGGCTGGAGGACCAAGAGCAGTGTTTTAATGTGAACTTCTAGAACTCTTTTTATGGTTTGATCTCCATCCATGCTGCTGAGCAAAACGTGAGCTAAATAAGCTCTGCTGGGTACCATGTGTATTTGTGTCCATCCCTTTGATTTCAATTAGTCAGCTGAGGCCCTAAAAAGCAGCGGGGGAATGGAAGGGGTTTTAATCCTCCCCGGCTGTGTGTCTATCAATTAGCCACACCATTAATCCCCAGGACCTAATCTCATTAGATAGAGCGCCTTTAATGAGACACCCAGAGAGAGGCGAGAGAGAGCGGATAGGAAAGAGATG
The DNA here is from genome assembly GCF_011004845.1 of Esox lucius. Taxonomy (NCBI): domain Eukaryota; kingdom Metazoa; phylum Chordata; class Actinopteri; order Esociformes; family Esocidae; genus Esox; species Esox lucius. The sequence goes on from NC_047585.1 coordinate 18,868,807, forward strand.
GAGATACGGGGGTAAAATGTCTTCCAGTGAAGAGATCCGATAAACCGCGTATGGCCACTTCAGGCCTGAGAGGATGGATGAAACGGAAGGTCCGGAAGAATGGACAGATGGAAAGAGAGGAATTATGTTCTTTATTTTGTTGAAATAATTTTAGACCCAGGTCCACTCAAACCCAACCCTAGTTATGAGAGAGGGAGGGAGGGAGGGAGTGGGCTTTAAGAACATACTGTGGTTGATAATGAGGGGTGCTTTGATTCCCCAGTTATTTAATCTCCCTACTTGAGAAGGAAGCACTGGTAATGAGGACACACAATAATGGAGCCTTCTATATAATAAGGAAACCTTTAGTACAAGAATCTGTGCAATAATGAATCCTGTTAATGAAACCTTTCATGAGCAGTACATGGTGAGGCACAGTAACCATACCATAAATAACGTTCAATCATCTGTACGTTGCTGTACTTTCCCATAGGTTACTATGCAGAAGTGATCATTGTTTTAAACGGTGACGTGAAAGGAGAGTTACTTGGATTTTGTCATGAGTCCATCTGTGATCCAGGAAGCACGTATGTGATGACCCCACCCGGACGATGGAGTCAGCCTACTTTGATTTACTGTACTGGCAAACTTGAGGTGGGTTATAGATACATTGTTTACATTGAGCGTGGCAGAGCGTGAAGGTCAGTCCCTTCGGCTATGTCTTCTAAATAAGTTATCATTTACAAATAGGTCCCACCTGCTCTTTTTACTTCCTGAGAATAATGACAGAGAATTACTCGAACCGCCAGGTTTTGGATGTGCCTGTGTAATTGAATGTTTATAATTTAGTGCTGAAGGGGCTGTTTCGCCTGTAGCCCAGGAGAGACTTGTTTGTTAGTGTATTGTACTGACACAGCGACAAAGGCCTGCTATTTTTAGATCAGCAGGTGAATCCATTCGAGGGTGCCGTCCGGAGTAGGCATGTCGGCATCCATGCCGTATATTCTGTATTGCACAAGTTCAGCATAAGATCAAAGTCAAACAGGCTGACAGACGGAGCACAGCCCCAAGTCCAGTCTAGTCCACACCCCGCTCTAGTCCTGCTTGCTGGGTCACACTGGTGGGAGGCTGAGGCAGAGACCAGAGGGGTTCACGTCTGTTAACTCTGCCTGGGTAACATCTCAACCAGCACAGGCGTACCTATCACATACCCAACTATGACTTCACATCACAATGGGATTGTGTGAGTGGGCCTCTCTGTCATTATGCCCATCCGTCAGTAGGCCTGTGTCAGTGAAGCAGTCCTACCACTGCATTGCAGTAAAACGCCTCGTTGAATAACTGATTTGCGGAAATCTCCCCTTCCCGGTGTGGTGTTAGTGCCTTATCTGGTCCTGTCAGAGTGAAGCATTTGTGAGCAAACCCACTTTCAAGGGTTTAGAAGCCTTCATCCATGACTAATGCAGCCTGAGGTGGTGTGTATGGTTCACCTGACTGACTCCTGGCCTGGCCTCTCCTTCCATTCAATGCCATTTCCATTCGTCAGCATCAGTGGAGGCATGCAGGCCCCATCCTTCTCATGAATAATAAACGGGAAGTGAGTGATTAGTGTAAATAAGTTATCAGCCACTGCACGTGTACTAGCCTTAACTGTGCAAGTGTAATGATATTACAATAACATGATGGAGAGTAATAATAGCCTGCCCGGGCTATGTGCCTGTTGGATTGTATTTGTGACTGATTCTGTCTGATGAGTCTCGGAAGACATCCGTTAAACCTGGGCCTGTGAAATGTGTGTGCTATCAGTGCCATCTAGCTTAGAGTCTTAGGACACCCACTTCAGAGCACACGATCCCATAGGTCTGCTTAAATGTATCATGGCGTGTAGGTTTGCTCTGTCTGGTTAATTAATTAATTGATTCAGACAAATGATTGGTCGTTTCCCCTCTCTATGTGTGTGGGCTGCAGGATTGGTCTGAACTGAGGTCCATTAAAGAAGCCAACAGTCTATTAACCCCTGAGTCAATACTTCACAGGTTCAGCCATGCTTATGAAGCCATTTTAATGCCAGTCATAAACATTGGGCTTATTATAGCATCTCTAGGACAGGGCAGCCTGCTCTACTCAACATCAATACTCAACCACCATGAAGTCACTTTGGGACCGGGAAAGACGTGAACACGGAAAGAGACTGAAAACAAGGAAGGAGTCTTTGGACTCATTACTGAAGCGCTGTCAGAACTTCCCAAATCCATGTTTATAATATTTCACGTGCTGCCTCAACAACAAACACACACACACTGACACAGTGTCATGATGCTGCCTCTGGTCCCTTAGGCACTGTCTCTGTCTCAACACCTGGCGAACAGCACAGTGTGACATCAATTAAAATTTAACAAATGAGAGGAGGGAAACAAACACGTTCTGTGAGACCTATCACAGGAAACACAGTCATGTCACTTCCCCCCTGGAAGGCTCAGGGTGTTTACCCACCACCTCCAGGTGGTCTCTCTGAGATATCGCTAGGCAACCACAGTCCTTCTGTTTCTGACGCACAAGTGGGAGCTTATATAGACTAAACTCTGAGCAGCCATGTCGTGCAGTAGCAGGGGATTTACCAGAGGAAATATTGGATTGGGCCAAAGCACAAAGGGCAGGTTAGCCTGAAGCATCTTAGGGCTAAGTTGATTGTGTGGTTATAATGATGAACTAAGTGCTCAATTCAATCAAACAGGCTGGTGTGTAATTATATAAAGAACTCCCATTATTACCAGCATTCAACTGTTAATACACCTAGATTGGTCCATATGCGTGTGCTAGTTATTGACAAACAATGATTACTATTAAATGCAATATGCACAGCAAGAGCATGCATCAGATGTTTTCTGAGTGAATGACTCACTGAGCCCCAAACTCCACCCTCAAATCCTCTTATTCTGGAGATTGAACTGAATAAACCGCAAAATACTTGAGTTTTCTGGACCAGGGATTAATAAAGTCACAGCGATACAGGACCATAATTCCAAATCTGAAGGTAAACTGAAAACATGCACCTGTCAATAGCACATGGTATTACCGCCATCTTGTGGAGGTCAAAAGCATGACCACTGAACAGTGAAATAGAAATAGAATGGATCAGTGTCAAAGGCTTGTTGAATTTGGTCCTATTCTCAGACATACAGAATGGCGTTATGAGCAACTGTTTCTTGTAGTCTGATGGAGCTGTCCCAGAATCCACTAGACTGTAAGCGGTACAATAATAATGACCCTGTGTTTGTGGTGTGCTGGTGTATGTTCACGTGGAGATGTCTGTCCGCCTGTTCAGACAGAACAAATGTTGATATGAAATGTTGGCTGTATAGAATACTGGAGAAAATGGTTTCATCTGGTACATGTGTATCAACAAGAAATGAGTCAGGGACCGGAAAATGTCTTTCTCCTCTTGATTTAATCAGACGAATAGGATTACCTAAACGCCAGTTAGGACATTTCATTAAATAGAGCTGCATGGAAAGCCATAATTCTATATTGCTATCTCTACTCCATGTACAGTGGTTTTCAGTCGAGCCCTCTAATCAGGGGTTGATTTAGACCTGGTACACCAGGTGAATGTAAGTAAATACAGGTTGAATGAGAAAGCAGTGGAACTACTTCCCTTGGGTTAGGAACCCTACCAGTGACTAGTGATTTGGACTAGAAAAATGGCTCAACAAAAAGATCTGTTCTCACTTTTATTGAAGGAGTTTATTCTCTTTCAATCCTATACAAAACCATTGCATTTAAAAACTTTAAGTAAAATATTTACATATGAACAAGTGTGCAAAATGTACAGGAACTAAGGTTCACATGCTGTGCTTCCGGGCCCCCCTTTGTTTTTCTCTGTAAGAGACAAATATGAAAAGTAATAGGTACAGAAACGTCTGCATTTCAAATCAAAGCATTGGAGGAAGTATACCACAGAGCTCTAGCTAGGGCTGTCGAGAAAAACATCGGAACAGAAACCTAGATTATTAAGCAGAGAAAAAAGCTTTAAATATCATAACGTTCCCAATATACCACACTGAAAATATCATCAGAATCAGCATTTCACTAGGAAAAAATTCAAAGTTAGCTTTTTGTGGAGGTTAGAATAGAAAATGAATCTGTCTAATATATTATTTAAAAAGATTGTTGTAGAACCCATGCAGTGCTTAAGAAGAAATCTCTGAAATGTTCCTATGTGCATGATGTCTCTGGAGGATCATTTCCATAGGCCAGACTCCAGTCTTACTGTGGTGCCAAAAGTTTTTCTCAGTTTTAGAATAGTTTTGCCATTGCTGAAATCCAATATTTTATCACTTCAAGTAATAAAAAATGACCAAAATGCTGTAAGGAAAGTATTAAACAATTAGATCAGAATATTGTTGTGACTGTGGTTTGCATCCAACAGAGATGTTCACGCCTAATCCATGCAGAATGGAGATGATTTCAACACACGCAGATTAAATCAAAAGCTTTTTTTGAGTTGATAACAATATATAAATACAAGACATTGAATCCAAGAAGTTACCAACAAAAGAGGGAAACATTTCAGAAGGAATCACTAGATTGTTGTGCTGTTCAAGATTAGATACAATTATATGGCTTTTTTCAAGAAGGCAACTCAGTAAATGACAAGCATTAATCAGAACGTGTTCAAACTAATTCAAAGGCCAATAAAACAGCCATCAGAAAATGAGGATCATTAATATTCATAACCACCGCTAGAAAGGCTGCAGATTTCTATTTTTTTCTTCTTTTTTTCTTTTCTTTTTTTAAACAAACACTTTCAAAATAAATTGACTGTAATTACTTTTCATTTGTACAATGGGTCATTTGCACACTACAAAACTGCTCTCCAGATAAAATGTATAATAATATAATGTATATGTATCTCTTTATGCCTTAATTAAAAGGGGACTCTAAAACAAAGTCAATAAAAAAAAAAAAAACTGCTAGTCCGTCCGTGAGTCCCAGCTGGGGTCTGGGTGAAGGAGCAGAAGGAGCAGAAGGAGCAGGCATCGACCTGGATAAGGAACGGCAGAACGACCAGAGCCTTCCAGTGGAGCCAAAAGGTTCGTTCACTGTGGCCCGGAGATTCTTGACATCATTGTATCAATGTCCCGTCCCTCCTGTCCGATTTGAGGGTGGAGCCCTTTGTTTCCACTGACAGCCCTGTCTTTAGAGGGGTCTCTGTAGTGGAGGACAGCGTCCCCGCTTTCCGCTCAGTCTATTTGAGGAAGCCTCTGTAAAGGAGGTGGGAGTGACTGGTGTCCCTCTCGTTCTCCAGACAGAAGAGCAGGTCCCTGAGATTGACACGCGTGATGCGCTGCCGGACAAACTGTCTGGAGGCTCCTGAACTACCACTGCCAGATGCAGAGGGACTGGACCCTGAGCCCTGAGAGGGAGGGAGGGAGGGAGACGGGGGAGGGAGAGAGAGGCCGTCAAAACACCAGGCAGTTTGGAGGAGGAGGAGTGAGGAAGGTGCAGACCGATGAGAGGGAGTGTGAGGGGGACATGAAAATGACAAATGAAAACTGACAAGAGAGTGGGGGAGCAACAGACAGAAAGACAGCTCAGATTGTGACATGTCCACAAAATCCCGACCTGAGTGGAACCCCCGACCCGAGCGGAACCCCCGACCCGAGCGGAACCCCCGACCCGAGCGGAACCCCCGACGCGAGCGGAACCCCCGACGTGTTACCTCAGCTCCAGCTGCAGCAGCCGCGGCCTCTGTTCTCCTCTTCTTCCTGGGGCCGATGGCTGCCAACGCCGTCAGATTAGCCTCCTTCTGTCGCAACTGAAACAGCTCCTGTTGCTGCATCTGGGGACAAACACGCATTTCAGGCATTCCAGGTCAATACCGTGGAGACTCCGGTCAAACATCATGCCACGCCAAACTGTCATGCCGGTAGCCCTCCCCCTCACCTCTTTGGCCTTCTGTTTCAACCGCAGCTGCTCAGGGTCTTCTTGTCGGGAACGAGACTGTAAGGACACAAAACACAAAGGAGATCAGAGTGGGTCTTGTGGGAATACAGTATTTATTTAGGCATGAGTTAATATAGTTATTAGTTATTATTCAAATGTGTCCTATTATTTCCCTTTTTATTCTTTATTCTCAAACTACAGTTTTGTTGATTAAGTCTAACACCTTATTTACCACATTTATATCCAGCCATTGTAAGATCTATATTTATGGTGTTATTATCATATTACTGTCACTGTGCTTATTTCTGTGATAATATTTGTTAAAATATATAAACATAAAAATGTTGTATGATTGAGTTAGCATTTTTAGAAGCATCATCAGACACAACATTCGTATTTCATGCCTGGGTACACGGCACAGAAATAACAAGTCATTGGCAGTGAAACAGTCCACCAAACTCACAGTTCGGTACCATACTTTATAGTGGTGTCACAGTCCGGAACAGTTTTGATACATCTACAAAATAAATGCCTGAGAAATAGGTAATTTGTATTTAGATTTTCCACTTATTATAATAGCAAACATGGGTAGCTTGAATTCCCTGGAGCATATGGAAACAAAAGGACAACAAAAACAGCAGTGCCTGTCTTATAAAATGAAATAAAATAGTAATTTAAAACAAGACTTCAACAAGAGTGCTTTGCCCAGCAGCATCTATCAACATTAAGGTCATATAGCAGTGTATTAAACAAAATATGACCACTTGAAACACGTTACTTCCAAAGAAGAAAAACAATATCATTTCTATGTGAGAAAATGCATTTTCTATCTTCCACGTAAAACAATAAATAAATATATTCGGGTATCGCCACCCGAATTTAATATAGTCAATGAACAGAGCCTAGGCTTACATGTTGCAGAACTTCTATCCACCACTTGGCAATCCCCATTATAGTTTACAGGGAAACCAAAATGTCCCTAGAAGGCAGACCTATATTGGGGCGTCTTCTAATTCTGGCTCGCCAATGCTTGCCATGTTGCTAATTTGCTTTTAGCTACCTGCTAATTCCTTCATTAGCTAATTGCTGCTACGACAGTCTCTTAGCTCTGTTCTCGCTGGAGTGATATAACCAACACGCGGAGCGTACAGCTAGGAGACGAAACAACATTATTACTATGTGGATAATTAATTCATACGCCATTGGTCTATACAATAAAATTTTACAATGAAATATATATTTATTTCCTAGCTATATAAAATATGATTAATGTATTGTTCGGTTCGCAGTGCATACCAAACGGTTCAACACGAATACACGTACCTTTTCACCATCACAAGACTCACATACACTGTATGTTGAAGCATATTTTGATTTCGAGTTTGATGCGTTTGTTGTATTGCAGTCAGTACACTAGAACGGTAGCTCCCTAACTTCTGTGGGCAGTGGAAGTGGTTGCTCCCATCTAGCAATGACCTACCGGCCCACACAGGACACACTGTCAATTATTTCTATGTTTATGGTCAGTTCTGGTTAAGCCAGACATCCCTCTTATATCTCCACACAAGTTGTGTGAATCAGACTCCTTAGTTCTTGTTCTAGCTATGGACCTAGTTCTATTTTCTGTCAACTTGCCATATGTTGCTTTTTTCTCTACAGTACGCAGCGTTAATTGCAGTCAACTTCCCATTGTTGACATCTGCCATTATGTCGTGAGCTAAACCCATGCTTGCCACTGCCAGTATTATTTACTTGCCCTGCATGTTAACAGAGCAGAAAATTACTAGTTATACGTTTTATTTATTTGAGCAATAATCAATTAGTTGAAGGAAGCAATACACATGTCTGTTGATATACATTCTGTCACCATTTGGCACCGCTCCCTACTACACAGCCAATCGGGTGCCGCTACTCTTTGCATCAGACAATTTTCTTACTGGTGCATCCCTATCATGCGTTCTTACCTCTCACCACTAGAGGTCCTACCTATCAAAAATAATTAGTGTGTTAATAGAATAGGTCTGTGCTGCTGAAACATCCTCAGTACCTTTGCTGCCTTCATCAGAATCTCTCTCTGTTGCTCCTCCCTCCTCTGTTTCTCCATCTGATCCAGCTGCTCAAAGAACTTGAGCTGGGCACGCACGTCGCTGGTCTGTTCATATCGACTGTCCTCCTGTCAAGCACACATCAAAGCACCACAATCGGACCAACGGGAAACAAACGACAAAGACAACAAATACCCCTAAAGCGCCACAGACCTTTAAATTGATGTTCCTCTGCTGGGCCACCTCAGAAACCTTTTCCAGCAGGTTGGTTAGCCTTGTCTGGGTGGCATGAGAGACGTAGCTCACAACCTCCGGCCCCAGATCACTCACACCAAACTTCTTACCTGAGGAGGGGAAACGCACGCAAGTCAGTGGAGATCTGGGGAGTGAGTGCAACAGCTAAACGCAAAAGTGTCTTTTAACAAGGTCACGTTGGTCTTACCCATCTCCAGTATTCTCCTGGTCAGCGCGGATGCATGGAGGAAGGCTTCGTCCTTACAGGAGCGGGTCACCGCTCCCACCAGCTCAGAGTTGGTCGCCAGGATACGGGCACTCTCCTCTGACAGGTTTACTCCGGCCATGGACGCCACGTCATTGATGTCGTCATCGTCCCTGGACAAACACACACAGTCAGCCAGGCCATAGCCACAGAAATATTCCATCTGAGCATTTTGTGATGAACTTAATGTATAGTGGAGGTGAGCTTGCTGACCTGAACGTGCCCCCAGCTTCCTTTAGCTTGTTCTGCTGAACAGCAGTGGCTGGAGAGGCAGCACCAGAAGACAACTTGGATCCAGACAACACTCCTGGCTTGACCATTGGGACTGAGGGAGAGAATAAAAACCATCAAACACTGCAGAACGGTATCCCTTCTGTCGTTTCTTTCCAGAACATCTCGGAATGATCTCCTCAACCCTAAACGTCACTATAGGTTGACCTCCTCAAATCTAAACGTCAATACAGATTGATCTCCTCAACCCTAAACATCACTATAGGTTGATCTCCTCAACCCTAAACATCCCTATAGGTTGATCTCCTCAACCCTAAACATCCCTATAGGTTGATCTCCTCAACCCTAAACATCACTATAGGTTGATCTCCTCAACCCTAAACATCACTATAGGTTGATCTCCTCAACCCTAAACATCCCTATAGGTTGATCTCCTCAACCCTAAACATCCCTATAGGTTGATCTCCTCAACCCTAAACATCCCTATAGGTTGATCTCCTCAACCCTAAACATCCCTATAGGTTGATCTCCTCAACCCTAAACATCCTTATAGGTTGATCTCCTCAACCCTAAACGTCACTATAGGTTGATCTCCTCAAATCTAAACGTCAATACAGATTGATCTCCTCAACCCTAAACATCCCTATAGGTTGATCTCCTCAACCCTAAACATCCCTATAGGTTGATCTCCTCAACCCTAAACATCCCTTATAGGTTGATCTCCTCAACCCTAAACATCCCTATAGGTTGATCTCCTCAACCCTAAACATCACTATAGGTTGATCTCCTCAACCCTAAACATCACTATAGGTTGATCTCTTCAACCCTAAACATCACTATAGGTTGATCTCTTCAACCCTAAACATCACTATAGGCCATCAGTGGGTCAGTAGACTGAGCATGTTTGCTGCTGTCATTCCCCTAGATCCATCTGCAGACTTCATAACTGTAAACCATCAGATCACTGTAAACCATCAGATCACTGTAAACCATCACCCTCTCAGGCCTGGCATGCTCCTCTCACTACCGGCGTTCCCCAAGGGTCAGTCCAAGGCCCTCTCCATCTCTCTAAACACCAAGTCATTTGACTCTGTCATATCCTCACATGGTCTAGACATCCCTATCTTCAGGCATTGCTCAAACCCTAGATCCCAACCAGAGGTTGACCTCTGGTCTCCTGGCTGTCTAACTCCTACTAGAAACCATTTAAAACACATTTGTAGGTTTAAAAACATGTTCAACAATATCAATATCTATTATACATACTTCGGCATAAAGTATACCATGTTTACGTATGAGAGAAAGTGAACAAAATATTAACACCCGAATTAAACGTTTGCATATGATAAAACCCAACTAACACCATTACAAAATAAAAATAATATATAGCTCCTAAAAAAGGATCTATTGATCCTATTTAGCAAAACAGTTTACTGGCCTGTGGCAAAAAGGCACTAGCCAAGTTTCTCTCCACTATTGCTCACAAGCTTGCCAACTCGTGCCCAGTCCCTGGCATGTTGTCAATTCAATTCTCCACTTGAGCCTAATAGGATGCATTTTCTTTTGAAGACTGGATTTGAGATGAGACGCGGGCATCCAGCCATTGACACAGTCAATTCAGGCTACAAGTCTAGTTCCTAAAGAATTTCTGTCAAATGTCATTACCGTACACGACTTATTTGTAACAAATAGGTCTTTCCATTCAACAAATTGTGACCTGTTTGGATGCATTTGAGCGAACAAAACATACTCGTCTTTTGCTTGACTATCTGATAATTACTAGTGTTTTATATCACATTAAGATGAATAAATGATAATAATGATATGACAAACATGTAATGTGACTACTTAGCCTGTGGAAATCATATAATAAATGAACAGAGTTCAGGTAGCCTCCTTTAATGATAAGACCCATAAAAACAATTGGACACTGGCCAACAGTCAATACCAAAAAGGAAATTAATCTACTTTCACAGGTAGCCTACATTACACTGATTCACCCCCCAGTGAAGTTCTTCTTTGTACTAACCCATCGGTAGCCGTTTGACCTGTGGCTGTCCCAGCACGATGCGGCTATGGGGGTGCTGACCCCTGAGGGTCACCATGGGAGTCATCTGAAGAGGCCTCACCATCGCCCCCTGCTGCTGAGGCTGGAGCACCTGACAATGATTTGAGGTTAATGTTCATGGGGGCAGTTGGCAAAATGACTGACAATCCTCTCATGTACTTCTATTACTAAATAGTACAGATTCAAAACTGAGCTGCTTTGAGGAAACATAACATCTCAGAAACTTCTATATCTCTTAACATGATACAAATATATGTTAGTGAGATGTGATAATGATAATAATAAATGTTACTGAGACTTGATATTGGTAGTAAAAATAATAATTATAACAACAGTAGTAAACATTAGTGAGATTGGATAATAATTATATCTACTGTCTGTCAATATATCGGGAGAGTGAAGCTCAAATTGTACATTTGTACTTAAGATCAAATGTTTTCTATTAAGTGACAGTAAAGAATGTCAACTTTTATCTGACAAACCATTGATAAATAAAAGCAATATACGAATATGGCCCTGCGGTGTGAAGTCATGTGTACTTAGATGAATCCATTTAACAATTAGCCAACATTTCTCAACTCATCAAGTAGACAAAAGTTGAGTGTTTGTTCCATTATCCTTGCAAGCTTTGAATCAAAAAAGCTTGTATCTGGTTGAACACATTTGCAGTTTTTTTAGGTTGCGTTTGCCCAACAGAAACTGACCGTTGAATTATAACACAAGTCATTTTGTTACTTAGATGTTTCTGAACACTTCTAAATGAAAGGCACGTTTAGGAGAAATGTATGAATTAATACTGAATAAGGACGAGTGCTATTGCCAAATAATATACCACAAACCCTGAGATGCCTTACTGCTTTCATAAACCGCTTACCAACTCAATTAGAGCAGTAAAAAGTGATGTCATGTCATAAAGGTGGTATACGGTCTCAGAGACACCATGGCTGTCAGCCAATCAGCATTCATGATTCAAACCAAACTGGTTTATTAGGGCCAATACACAGGGAAGGAAGTGTATGTACATGGCAGTACGGTACCAGTGAGGCGGGCTGGCCCTGTTTGCTGTTGACCGGTTGGAGGTTTGGTATCATTGATGGGGCTGCGGGGCGTGGGGGCGGGCTGCCCAAGACCACCGTCTGGGGCGTGGGAGCAGAGGTCTGCTGCTGAAGCCCACTCTGCTCAATGAACCGTGCTGAGTCAGGAGTTAGCTTGCGCAGTGCTGGGAGGCTCCTCTAAAGGACAGAAAGACATTGGCAAAGGGCTGACATCAAGAGCCGACTGGCGGGTGGGCGTGGAAGACCGGGTCATCACTGGGCTTAGTGGATTCGCTAGCGTGCAAGACCATTTCTAACCTTGAGGAAAGGCACAAGGTAAGGCTGAGGTGAGGAGTTGAGCTCTCTGTATAACCTGCTGGTGAAGTCCTCCGCTTCAATCTTCCCCTCCTTTTGGAACAGAGAGAAGACAGCAGGCACAGTGTGAGTCTTTGTGTCTCTGTCTGCTGATATTTGACGCAACAGTCGCGTCAAATATCTCTTGATGAGTAGCTGTACTGTATCAATGGCGTGTGCGCTCACTCACCAGGAGATCTTTGACCAGGTCTTTAACATTAGTGACGGTCTCCTCGGACTGCTTCCCGCTGGATGCCAGCTTGATTAATGTAGACAGGAAGTTCTTGCATTTCTTTACATTCTCCATTGTCTCCTGCAGAAACAGAAAGAGGAGCCTTAGAGACCATGTCAGGTTTGTCAGTTAATCACTTAAAACAACCATCAGTCATTCCATTCACAAGTCAAAAGTCAATACACCCCATCACATCTTCTGTATTTTCCATTGTATTTACCAGAGACCATCAGAGCACTAGTTATACAGTTATGGTCTAGAAGAGGAGAATTCCCTGAACAGAGGACCTAGCTCTGACTCATGGGGGTAGGTAGATCCTAGTTCCGCACCGTTGCCAAGGTGGCAGTGGTCCGGGGTGATGCAGTGGCAGTCCTCTGGGTAGATCCAGCTTGTGTTGTCCCCAGGGAAGTGACTGTAGCAGCCCCGCCCACAACCACAGGACTCTGGGGAGACACAAAATTCAGCACGTCACATTCAATAGACTGTAAGCCAGAAAACCTGATCCCGGGGGTTTCAACACAGTCTCTTCCAGTCTCCTCTTCAGTTCCCGGTTAGTATTTATTTATTTTTGAATGTTAGCAAATATAATATCATATAAAAACGCTTTCCAAACTGAATGAGAAAACAACTAATAAATATATAAATATTTATGTGGAGAGCGTTTTGGACAGTAGTGGATCTTCCACTACACACGTTTGTGTGTGTGTGTGTGTGTAAGTTGCAAGAAGGCTACTTCTGGGAAGATCCACTACTGTCCAAAACGCTCTCCACATAGACACTATGGCTCTGACTGTTAAGGGATCAGGGCCTTGGAAATGGCTTTGTAACCCTTTCCAAACTGATATAACAACTGTTATATTGACACGTGTTAAGACATTTATTTTGCTTGTGGCTTGATCTGGCTGTGGAATCTGTGTGCTGACAGTTTCATTCTGGTGGCAAGTGTCAGAATACTATTGGGGAGGTCTGGTATTCAAAACACCTAAACCAGAATAATACATTTCATAGGGTTAAATTGACCATACAGGCGGTCACTTTTACACACCTGAAGATTGCATGTTTACCTTGCACAACAAACAAAACAAGAACCAAATTTGGTGCGATTTATCTCGCACGCTCTCTGTATATATTACTAAAACCCACAAAAAGATCTGACCAAATTCAAAAATGTGCATAAAATTAGACATGGGCAAAGGCACTGTATATAATGGCTCTGTTACTCATGTGAGACCTCTTTCCACAGGCATTATCACATAACAGGCATGGCTACCTGTTCTCCAAAGCCCCCTAACAGCCACACCACAGAGCTGACCAAGAAAAGGTTCACCTATGGACTACGCTGTCAACTGCACACAGACAGAAAAAATTCAGCAACACATTTTTTTTTTTAAATTGAGGCACGCCTCATCCCCGCCAAACACGAGCACACCGGCCACAGAGGCTCAGGACCCTGGAGAAAGCTGGAAGATTCCGGAATATAGGGCATGCCATGCGGACACGGCTGGGTGCTGGGACATCCGAGAGGCAACTGGGAGCGACACCCTTCCATTCCTGCCTCTTGGTAATACTGATCAAGACTGCTATATAAGGGGGAAATAATTTGTGCACTGAAGTCCTGTTTTGTTTATATTCCCAGACTGCGATGGAGTAAAGAACAGCAACCCATAGAAGCAGCCGCCATTTTGGTTTAGTTTCCACCTGCTTGTTCGGCTGAGTTATGGGTTTTGTTCTCTCTCTCGCCCTTTTCTTTTCAAGTATTTTTTTTATTAAGTACAATGTCTGTAGGTTTAACATGGTGATCTTTCTCTGCCCCATGCCCATGTTCTTGCCCTGCCCCATGCTACTAATAAATATACAGCTACGGAAAAAATTAAGGGACCACTACACCTTTTTCCTTTACCCCCATTTTTTTTTTTTATACATTTCAGATCCAACTATAGCCCCGGACGCCCAGGCCTAATGATGCCAATGCCCATTGCCTTATGAAAGTAAACAAATATTTCACTCTTGAATTTGGGGAATCTTTGACTTTCTTTACGGTTATGCTTGGCCAGATCTGCCACAGAAACTCAAAATTGATCTAGGTCACCCATAGCTATTGGGTATACTACCATATTGCTATTAACTGATTTCAGGAAATGATTTCACAAATGATATACAAAATTCCAGTGGAAATTAGATGAAATTTATTACGTTTCTATTGACTTTCTCTTGATGAAATGAATATTTCATCAAATATATTGTATCTTCTTTCAGCATAGAACACAAAAACAAACAACCCCGGGGCGCGGCTTAACTTTCACTCCCATGGGTTCAAGGCATAGCATAACACCTTTGTGTGAAATATTACAATCGTTACCTGATTTTTCTCATCAAAAAGATAAGCACCAAATAATGCTTTTTAACACCCGCTGACTAAAGTTGTAAGTGTCATCATCAACCATGATGAACAGAAGTTTGTATTTCGCTACAGAAATTCCTACCTGATGTTACAAGGCCTGGCTGCTTTCTGCTGTGGGACCTAGATCCCCATCTTCCCTCCCTTTCACACTTGAAGCTTCCATTCTGCTGCAGCTGAACAACTTTGCTCAAGAAATTTGTCTAGAGCAGACATGACAAAGTCCTGCTTTTGTTTTCGGTTTTGAGCATCAGACTTATATCTACATTCCACTTTGACGTTACAGTGGTAAGCAGACAAACAACTACCTCCAGCTCACTAGCCATCTAGACCTAATGGTATGCTGCTGCAAGCACAAAATGGTTGATCCTAAGACTAAACAACAGAACAGCATCTACACACAGACCACTAAAGAGCTGGTTTGGGAGAGCCTGCTCAAATCTGACTGCAGGTTCCTATGTCGAAGCCAGGTGAGCAACCACATTCAAAGGATCAGACTGACGGCGGAAGTGTCTGGGAATGAGATTAAGGAAATTCTGAGTAGGTACTCCGTCAGACAGCCCAGTCATTTTTCTCTGTGCTCCGTCTGGCTGCAAACGATGGTTGGGGTGGAGGGGTGTGTCATTTTGACCAGGTACTCCATCAGTCAGTCGAGTCAGTCTAGCACACTCGCAGGATAGGGGGAATGAGATAAAGCATGTTCCAGGACATGTATGCCATTACTCTCACTGCCACCGGCGTTGACATTATGCCAAAGGTCCAAAGTTACAAACTGTCCCTTAAGAAGGAAATCGCCTTTCTACCCAATTTGCTTTTGGGGCTAAGAGAACCTGTACTCAGTTCTCAAGCTAGTTTCCAGCAATTGGACACATTTCTATTGCCTTACGTCATGTTCTTAACATTTAATCGTGCAGAGAGAAAAAAAAGGTATATATACAACGCTGGAAAAAATTAAGAGACCAAAATATTATTTGATCTTTATCATTAAAACAAATAAACTCTAGTAGAAACACTACATAAAACTATCACTGAGAAATATACAGCTCTGGAAAAAATTAAGAGGCCACTGCAAAATTATTAGTTTCTCTGGTTTTACTTTTCATGGGTACAGTGGGGAGAACAAGTATTTGATACACTGCCGATTTTGCAGGTTTTCCTACTTACAAAGCATGTAGAGGTCTGTAATATTTATCATAGGTACTTCTTGCTAACCATTGTCTTTCACTGTATAATGTGAGGTGACTATGACCCCGACCAGAAGTAGAGACTGTTCTGGACCTACAGTGGGGAGAACAAGTATTTGATACACTGCCTACTTACAAAGCATGTAGAGGTCTGTAATTTTTATCATAGGTACACTTCAACTGTGAGAGACGTAATCTAAAACAAAAATCCAGAAAATCACATTGTATGATTTTTGAATAATTAATTTGCATTTTATTGCATGACATAATTATTTGATCACTGTTAGTTTTTCTTTAAGAAGCCCTCCTGTTCTCCACTCATTACCTGTATTGACTGCACCTGTTTGAACTCGTTACCTGTATAAAAGACACCTGTCCACACACTCAGTCAAACAGACTCCAACCTCTCCACAATGGCCAAGACCAGTGTTAGGACATCAGGGATAAAATTGTACGCCGCCATGGATTAAAATCCTGCAGCGCACGCAAGGTCCTCATGCTCAAGCCTGCGCATGTCCAGGCTTGTCTGAAGTTTGCCAATGACCATCTGGATGGGAGAAGATCATGTGGTCTGATGAGACAAAAATAGAGATTTTTGGTCTAAACTCCACTCGCCGTGTTTGGAGGTAGAAGGAGGATGAGTACAACCCCAAGAACACTATCCCAACCGTGAAGCATGGAGGTGGAAACATCATTCTTTGGGGATGCTTTTCTGCAAAGGGGACAGGGCGACTGCACCGTATTGAGGGGAGGATTGATGGGGCCATGTATCGCGAGATCTTGGCCAACAACCTCCTTCCCTCAGTAAGAGCATTGAAAATGGGTCATGGCTGAGTTGTCCAGCATGACAATGACCCAAAACACACAGCCAGGGAAACTAAGGAATGGCTCCGTAAGAAGCATCTCAAGGTCCTGGAGTGGCCTAGCCAGTCTCCAGACCTGAACCCAATAGAAAATCTTTGGAGGGAGCTGAAAGTCCGTATTGCCCAGCGACAGACCCGAAACCTGAAGGATCTGGAGAAGGTCTGTATGGAGGAATGGGCCAAAATCCCTGCTGCAGTGTGCAAACCTGGTCAAGAACTACAGGAAACGTATGATCTGCTTTTCTGATGTATCAAATACTTATGTCATGTAATAAAAATGCTAATAAATTATTTAAAAATCATACAATGTGATACAGATTCCGTCACTCACAGTTAAAGAGTACCTATGATAAATATTACAGACTTCTACATGCTTTGTAAGTGGGAAAACCTGCAAAATCGGCAGTGTATCAAATACTTGTTCTCCCTACTGGATGTGTTTGAGTAAAATGAACAGTTATACTCTATTCTATAAACTACTGACAACATTACTCCCAAATTCCAAATAAAAAATACTCAAAATGACAATATTTTTTGTAGAAAATAACAAATGGTCAAAATAACCCAAAAAATATGCATTGTTTTCAGACTCAAATAACTCACATTTTTCAACAACAAAATACTAATGTTTTAACTTAGGAAGAGTTCAGTCACATTGACCCATCGAGGTATGGATTCCACTAGACCTCTGAAAGTGTGTTGTGGTATCTGGCACCAAGACATTAGCAGCAGATCCTTTGAATCCTTTGGATCCTTTGTAAGTTGGAGGTGGGGCCTCCATGGATTGGACCTGTGGACAGGGGTCCGCATGGGCACCCTGACGGGACTGCGGCTACGCAACAAACTGCAATGCACTGTGTGTTCTGACACCTTTCTATCAGTAGCACCGTTCACTTTTTATGAAATTTGAGCTACAGTAGCTCGTCTGTTGGATCGGACCACACGGGCCAGCCTTCACTCCCCTCCGTGCTTCAAAGAGCCTTGGCCACCCATGACCCTGTCGCCGGTTCACAGCTTTTCCTTCCTTGGACCACTTTTGATAGGTACTGACCACTGCAGACCGGGAACACCCCACAAGGGCTGCAGTTTTGGAGATGCTCTTACCCAGTCGCCTAGCCGTCACAATTTGGCCCGTGTCAAAGTCGTTCAGATCCTTACTCTTGCCCATTTGTCCTGCTTCTAACACATCAACTTGGAGGACAGGATGTTCACTAGCTGCCTAATATATCCCACCCACTGCCATAATAACGAGATTACCAGTGTTATTCACTTCACCTGTCAGTGGTCATAATGTTATGGCTGAACAGTGTGGGGAGACAAGCTATAGAACGCAGTTCCATATGTATACCCCACCACTGGCCAACAGAAAACACGTCTCAGATCCCATTCAAAGATGACCCATCACATACAATACCTGAGAGAACTGGATAGGAGACAGATACTCTAAACCAGGCTACCACTGAAACCACCGGCCTTGATGAGGACTGCTTAAGAGAGCTCACAGCTTGCACCCATAGTGGAGGAATGAAAAACACCTTCACTCAGACACAAACGTACAAACCAGGAAACCACAATCTGTACCTGTACCTGGAGGACAGGTGGCCTCTGGAGTGTGGTGGTGATGGGGGCACAAGTTGGCACCGACATGCCCTGCTTGATGATGGTGGTGGAGGTGGGGGCCAACTGCCTGCTGAGGATGGGGGTCCCCGGAGCCTGGGAGAAGGAGGTAAGTTGGGGGAAGGAGGTAGGTTTAAGACTAGCTGGGGGGGGGGGGTGCTGGTGTATGTTGGCGGTAGCCAATGTAGCCGCCCAGCATCCCAGGGAAGGTGATCCTGTCTGCGGGACCAACCTGGACTGAAGTGATCTGGACTTGAGCAGTACTGGTCGGTGTGGCAGGACGCGGGGCCATGGCTCCCTGGGAATGAGACTGGGCCTGCATCTGAGCCAGGGTCTGCTGGTGGATCATCAACAGCTGCCCACTCTCACTGCGCACTAGGACCATTCCTGTGGAACAGACAAGAGGTCGTTAGACTAGCCCTCCTGGCACGTGTTAGGTTTCGTACAACACTGTAACACAACGGTTTAGCGCCAATCCTCCCACACCTATTAACATACAGACAGGTAACAGTGGGCTGGATTAGGGGCTTAATCACTGCCATTTAATGCTACACACTCTTTCCAAAGGCCTATTGGAAATACAGGAGGTTTTGGGAGGTTACCATAGACTTAATAATGTCATTTTGCAAACACGCTAGATTGACACAGTCCTGAACATTTCCCCCTCAAAGCAGAGCAATGTAAAGAGAACAGTCTCTTTCAGCTAACACTCCCAGGGCCAGTTTCGCAGACAGATTAAGCCTAGTCTAGCACTCAAGGTCAATGGGGAACTTCATTGAGATTGATTTTTGAAGTCCTAGCCTAGGCTCGAACTGTGTTGCAAAACCAAACCCCATAGTAAAAAAGGTATTAAGAGAGCAATGATTTGAAACAGTTCAAATCTATAGACATTGGACTGGAACAGCCTATTACAGTCTGGAACACTGCATAAAGACGTTGAGAAAAATGGAAGCAAAACCTCAAAATAATGTACAATGTTGATAGATCGTTGGCCATGCAAATGGAATATGTATTTTAATTTCCAACATGGTGATGTCCCTGGAGCCACAGGTGCCAGAGTAAAGGGGCCCTTGTTTTTCCTGATCTGATCAAGTATCCAGCTCCAGGCACAAGGTAGGACATGGCTTAGTAATAATCTGCTGTTTAAATCGTTTACTATAGGTTATGAAGGGACCATATTTTTCTAATGATGTCATATAATAAAAAAAATATTATTTGGTCACCATATTTTTCTGAGCACAGATGAGTGGGCAATGAATAGGCAATCAGTTGCAACTTGCTTTTGGTTTCATCACATGTAAATGATTTGCATGACACTGATATGAATTGGACCTGGTTTGTTGGAATGCTATGCCTTATTTGTATTAGGGGTAGGGGTATTTGTATCTGTTAGCAACACAAGCTAAAACACAATGACCATTTAAAAACTTGAACTGGCCATACCCACTTGTGAATTGTCGTGACATTCAAGAAGTGTGTATTCAAAAAAAAATTACTTGTGTAGGTCTAGTGGTTAGATACTTTGGATTTTGTGCTTTGGCTACGATTTACCGGTCAATCTACGTTCCTACTCTCACCTATGGTCATGAGCTTTGGGTCATGACCGAAAGGACAAGATCCCGGATACAGGCGGCCGAAATGAGCTTTCTCCGCAGGGTGGCTGGGCGATCCCTTAGAGATAGGGTGAGAAGCTCGGTCACCCGGGAGGAGCTCAGAGTAGAGCCGCTGCTCCTCCACATTGAGAGGGGTCAGCTGAGGTGGCTTGGGCATCTGTTTCGGATGCCTCCGGAACGCCTTCCTGGGAAGGTGTTCCGGTCCCGTCCCACCGGGAAGAGACCCCGGGGAAGACCTAGGACACGCTGGAGGGACTATGTCTCCCGGCTGGCCTGGGAACGCCTCGGTGTCCCCCCGGAAGAGCTGGAGGAAGTGTCTGGGGAGAGGGAAGTCTGGGCATCCCTGCTTAGACTGCTGCCCCCGCGACCCGGCCCCGGATAAGCGGAAGATGATGCAATGCAATGATGCAATGCTACTGTGACATTTGATGTACTTAGAGTTGTGGATTAAGAACATCCAGTTGCAGTGTGAATATAAGTTAATTTACAAGTTAGTGAAATGGTTATGTTTTTGAAATGTTGTCCTGAAATATGTAGTGATTACAAAGAGGGCCTAAAGAAGCAACGCAAGACAGCATAGTACAGACAGACACTAATTTGCATGATAATTCATAGGGACGCAAGGCCAGAGGGGGGATCTCAACACTGGTTCTAATACAGAAAAGACTGACTGACTGCATTAAAGGCACAGTTGGACCGGGATTCATAGAGCTCACCAAGGATAGGACATTACAGAGACACACTACTCAGACAGGCTAGAACATACAGTGGGGAGAACAAGTATTTGATACACTGGAGATCCAGAAAAATCACACTATGATTTTTAAGTAATTAATTTGCATTTTATTGCATGACATAAGTATTTGATACATCAGAAAAGTAGAACTTAATATTTGGTACAGAAACCTTTGTTTGCCATTACAGAGATCATACGTTTCCTGTAGTTCTTGACCAGGTTTGCAAACACTGCAGCAGGGATTTTGGCCCACTCCTCTATACAGACCTTCTCCAGATCCTTCAGGTTTCGGGGCTGTCGCTGGACAAAACAGACTTTCAGCTCCCTCCAAAGATTTTCTATTGGGTTCATGTCTGGAGACTGCCTAGGCCACTCCAGGACCTTGAGATGCTTCTTACGGAGCCACTCCTTAGTTGCCCTGGCTGTGTGTTTCGGGTCGTTGTCATGATGGAAGACCCAGCCACAACCCATCTTCAATGCTCTTACTGAGGGAAGGAGGTTGTTGGCCAAGATCTCACGATACATGCCCTCATTCATCCTCCCCTCAATATGGTGCAGTCGTCCTGACCCCTTTGCAGAAAAGCATCCCGAAAGAATGATGTGTCCACCTCCATGCTTCACGGTTGGGATGGTGTTCTTGGGGTTGTACTCATCCTTCTTCTTCCTCCAAACACAGGGAGTGGAGTTTAGACCAAAAAGCTACAAAATAAATTATCATCAGACCACATGACCTTCTCCCATTCCTCCTCTGGATCATCGGCAAACTTCAGACGGCCCTGGACATGAGCTGGCTTGATCAGGGGGACCTTGCATGCGCTGCAGGATTTTAATCCATGACAGCATTGTGTGTTACTAATGGTTTTCTTTGAGACTGTGGTCCCAGCTCTCTTCAGGTCACTGACCAGGTCCTGCAGTGTAGTTCTGGGCTGATCCCTCAACTTCCTCATGATCATTGATGCCCCACAAGGTGAGATCTTGCATGGAGCGCCAGACCGAGGGAGATTGACCGTCATCATGAACTTCTTCCATTTTCTAATAATTGCGCCAACAGTATTTGCCTTCTCACCAAGCTGCTTGCCTATTGTCCTGTAGGCCATCCCAGCCTTGTGCAGGTCTACAATTTTATCCCTGATGTCCTTACACAGCTCTCTGGTCTTGGCCATTGTGGAGAGGTTGGCGTCTCTTTGATTGAGTGTGTGGACAGGTGTCTTTTCTACAGGTAACGAGTTCAAACAGGTGCAGTTAATACAGGTAATGAGTGGAGAACAGGAGGGATTCTTAAAGACAAACTAACAGGTCTGTGAGAGACAGAATTCTTACTGGTTGAGCCAGAATTCTTACTGGTTGGTAGGTGATCAAATACTTATGTCATGCAATAAAATGCAAATTAATTATTATACAAATCATACAATGTGATTTTATGGATTTTTGTTTTAGATGCCGTCTCTCACAGTTGAAGTGTACCTATGATAAAAATTACAGACCTCTACATGCTTTGTAAGTAGGCAGTGTATCAAATTCTTGTTCTCCCCACTGTAGGTCCATAGTCACCTCACATTATACAGTGAAAGACAATGGTTAGCAAGAAGTCCAGCACTAACCAATCAAGCACGATACCCAAGCATATGACATTTCTAAATTGTACTTGTAAAGTCTCGACACGATAGAGCACAGGAAATAGGATATAGGGTATTGAACAACTCTGCAGATACGATCATTTTCAGTGGCAGCTGACAGGACTTAGTTAATAGTGTCAGGAAGAAAATAGCGCAGCATGGTTAATAGGAAAGCGATAAGGACATGCTACAACCAACCAAGACATGTCGGCAAGGAAAGTTCGGGATTTTCAGTGCTAACGATGATGCAATGAGCAACCGGTAACCCCCTGGATTACATGGTCATTTCATTAACCAATGAAGCAGCAAGTTTTTCGTCATTACTTATATAATACGCTTACCTTAAAATTGACAGGCAATACGTTTTTTGAAAACGGCTTAATTTCAAATACAGTCAAACATACCTGGGGGAAGCTGAATGTTCTGCACGTTGGGCTGATTTGGGGATGTTTGGGGGAGCCGAGGGGCCAACACCTGTGGCGCGATGGCTCGGATCGCTCCCGGGTTGGCAGCCACTGTCACCGGAGTTGGAGTCCTAGGTGCGCTCTGGAACGATGGGTTTGTTACAACACCAGGGGCTGTCTGTATGATTGTTTTAGGCGCTTCTGCCTTAATGATGTGCGATGTTGCACTGACAGCCACAGACGAGGGCGACTGACCATTGTTCAACAAAGAAGTTTGTATGGCCATGCCGGGTGCTGTTGTGGTGATGGCCTGACACGCAACATTGACAGCCGCAGGCAATCCCGTGTTAGTATTCCCATTCAACGACGTACCCGCTCCCGCAGTTTGCATAGACGGCCTCACGAGTGTTACAGTCGGTCCAGTGGCCAGACTCGCAGCCTGGGACGTGGTGACAACATTACGAGAGTTAACGAAAGATGTCTGAATTACAGTGTTCGACGAGGTTGACATTTCTGCACTCGAATGTTCATTTGACAACCCCGGCCCATTGTTGACAACTGTGACAGCAATCGAGGTACTGCCGCTACTCGTGCAACTACTGGACAGTGAACCCGTGAGGGAAACTGCGCTTCCTGAATTGTGAAAGTTCATTATATTCCCTCCATTTAAAGTTTGAGGTGCGGAAGTGCCTACTTTTCCCCCGTGGTTTGGGAGTGGAGCTATTATATTGGCACTGACCGCAACTGTATTGCTTTGGCCGTGCCCGGCCGAAGAGTCCGACTCAGCCGATGAGGCATCCATAGCTGAACTCTGGGACCTCGTATTACTAATCACACCCCATTGCACTCCAGTCCATTATGGAGCGGAAATAAGCGTGACAGAACGGGGCGAAACAATACTTAGTAGGTACTCTCAAGATAAACTAGCGCTTGCTTTCGTTTACACTTCGAAACAAAACGCAAAACAACGTTAACACAGCATACCTGCTTTTGCAACCCCTTGAGCAAGTCCCCGTTTGCTCTGCTGGACATTAGAATTACCCCCTGTCCCGGAACTGTGTTTAACGACTGTCTGACACCTTACCCAAGGGTTCCCGTGAACCCAGCCCGAAAGCTCGGACTCAAGAGACCCCACAAGATTACTAACTACTTCCTCGTCCACCTCAGTGTTAAAGAAAACCTCATCGAGAAGATCGGAGCCTTCCGCCATCTTCACACAGCTACGAGCTATGGAGCTCGAAAAGTGACGTGCGCATGCCCATAGTACTTGGAACGTCACCCCACAGGGATTCCTCAGTGCGGTGATTGGTCGTTTCCCGATGATAAAGGGCGGGACAAATGGCTCCGACTGTCATTACGGAGGATGTACGGGCTGAAACAACCCGAAGTACAGAGAGCTAGTGGGGAAAATTCAACGCGATACCAGATGCTGTATTTTTGCGTATTTTCATTCATATTGTAACCAAACGTATTTCAATTGTTTCTGTGCGATATATTCGATTCCGAAATTAAGGTTAGCGACAGGATTTGTACCATTAATCTAGACGAATTAAGAAGTGGAGCGTAATTAGGTCCCGTGCGCCGAAGCCTCAAGATGGCTCCGCGGATATTGTTATGAGAGTTTGGAGTGCCACTAGAAATGCGTTTGAGGGCGCCACACCTTCTCTGCAAACAACATTATAGAATTGTGTCAAAACCTCGTGGGGAATTGTCAACACTGTGGAAAAGCCATTTTAAGTGTGATATAAGTTAAGCTATGAACAATCCTAGATAATTTGGATGTTTTTATAGCAGACTTGTGTACAATATATCCCCCGATAGGCCTAAATATCTGAGGAAAAACAGTTCCTATACAGATAATACCTTTTCTAAAAGTAAAATAAAAACCAATAATGATAGCTATTGGTTAAGCAGAGTGAGGGAATAGTTCTATTAAGTACGTGTCCCATGTTATTAGTCCATAATTAAGCGAGTGCTGAGTTTTGTATTAAGGTCAATCGTCGGGTCAAAAAAAGAATTTCTACTTTAAGTATAAAATATTTAATAGAGTTTCATAATTATGTTCTGAGTAAACAGGAGTGTACTCTTAAAAATATCCCCGTGTTTGCAGATGATCATGATATAGCATACAATATGAGTTACAAACTTTCCTCAAAAAGTTTAGTACAGTATGGGTGTGTACGTCCGTGTAATATCGTTTCTGTGGGCCTTGTTCGGTGTAGGTGGTCAGACAGGTGCATGGTTCAACCCTCTTATAGCTTGATAATTAAAACTCTTGCTTCGGTATGGTCTGATAAAAGGGGTGAGCTTTCTTCTGACATAGGTAGGCTATCATGATTTGGCGTGCCTATCCGTTAACGGATTCCATTTGTCTCATCGTTGCACTCGACCGGATACTGAAGGGACCAAGTAGCCCCTAAACCCTCATTAATGTACTCTCCTTCTGCACTGGAACAGTTCTGGAAATGGACTAGGCGCGCTCACACGGGCGAATGGGGTGCGGAGGCAAGAGGGATCATTTGGCGTTTAGGCACGTGCACAATGTTATGACACGCGCATTTATTTGTCTGATTTCTAAACTGACACGTATCAAATATGCAATAATTGGGGGATACTACATTCAACTCTAAATGGGTAGATTCAATTTTAATGAGTTTGCATTAATGGATAGGCCAGTTGAACATAAAAAGATAATCTTTCCTCCGTTCAATGGTTGTGTTGAATTGATAGTAGCTACAATAATTGCATTCGACTCCAACCGCAAGCAAATTAGCAAAAAAATGTTTTTATGGAGGCGTGTCCCTAATTTGAGTTGTAATACAAAGCACCTGTTCTCACAATTATAAAACCGCGGATAAATTCCAGGTTTGAGTGCGTTTTCGTGCATGCTAAAACGAAAAAGATTGTAACACAACGCCCGTGCTGAAAAGTAGGAACAACAGGTACTGCTACAGTAATAATGAGCACTGGAACACCTTATATCGGAAGTAAAATAAGTCTTATATCCAAGGCCGGCATTCGTTATGAAGGCATTTTGTATACAATCGACACGGATAACTCGACGGTGGCTTTGGCGAAGGGTGAGATTTCCCGAATTGTTGTTGGCAATGAACTTGTACTCACTTTGTTACACGTTCGAATACGCAACATGGCATCATTTAACATGAACCTCTAGCAGATTGAGTTTAGATCTGTAATATTCCATCTTTGAAATGTGCGGTCTTATCTTGTCAAACAGTAAAATCATTCGGGACAGAAGGTCGGCCTACAGACAGACCCGTGCCTCCCAAAGATGAAATATATGAATACATCATTTTCAGAGGGAGTGACATCAAGGACATCACTGTGTGTGTGCCACCTAAATCACACCATGGTTTACCTCATGACCCTGCCATTGTCCAGGTAGGAGTAGGGCCCACTCTGCTAAGATGTCACACATGGCTTCAACGTTTGTAAGAAGCCCTATGACCTATTTGTCTTGTTGTAGTCGTCCATTGGCAGCTCCTCTGCATACCTGTCCCAGGACCCCTACAGTCCCTACAGAAATATGGTTTCTTCTTATAACCAACTGGCTGCAAGCTCTCTACTCAACCAGCAGTATGCTGCTGCTCTTGGTCTGGGTGAGTGAAAAGTTGTAGCAAATACTAATGAATGCACCACAACCCCCTTCAATGTTGTGTATTTCAAATTTTTCATAACTGCCCCATATGCTTTCCTATGAGACCGTTAAGCTGGAGTTATTTAACAAGTCCTTTAATTTTGTAATGATGTATGTTCTATCTAAAGATGTAAGACTGTCTCTGCATTGCTTAACAGTCCTCCCGTTCATGTTGGCTTTCCTCAGGGGCAGGGCTTCACAGCTCTTCAGTGAGAAGAGGCCCGACAGTAGAGCAGGCTGTCCAGACCGTACCGGCTGAGATTGCTGCCCAGAAAAGAAGCCAGCAAGCAAGGGAATCAGGTCGTCCTCCCCAGCGTGCTGCTAGAGATGGCATTCAGTCTCAGAGGACCGCTTCCAATGGTAACCTCAGACCAGGGTGTTTAGTTAATGGTTTTAGTTGCTCAAAAGTAACATGTTCTATGCTGTTTTGAAGTCTCCTTTGAAGTCTCTTAACTTGTGCAAACAGGAGATTGTCCTCTAGGTTTTGGGGTGGCAGTGTCACTGTGGGTATTCAAGTGGGCATTGTAGTCTATTACCATTTCCACTTTTAGATCAAACGTCATTGCAGCCTGGCCCAGAACAGGACCAAAGGCCAGGCACTGAGGAAAACCGCAGGCCACAAAGACGAAGGCAAGGTAGCTAATCAAGCTGTGTCATAGCATGTTGGATATGTACTGTACGCTTATTTGAAATGTCTAAATGTTTCATCCTCACAGCTAATCGTAGGTCAAGGAACCGTGGGAGAGGTCGGCTTCTTGTAGAAAACTCGAAAGCCACAACGATACAATTTGAGGCAGATTTTGATTTTGAAACGGCCAATGCTCAGTTCAACAGAAATGAACTTGAGAAAGAACTTCAGGAAAAACTGACAATCAAAGGTACCTGCATGTTGAGTGAATGAAGAATTCCTTACTTTAAAAGCACTGCTGTTTAGTAAAATGGTTGTTTTTCAAGTCTAGGTCAGGTTATTCATTCCATAAGGTCTAGCGCATGGACAGGATCTCTGGTCCTGGAGAACCGAAACGATTCATCCTCAAATATTTAGACTGGGATGTGAGAACAAACAAGGACCAATGGCTCTTTCCCCTGTTTGTCCACAGCAGGTTTAATTACTGAACTACAACAGTGATCTCCTGCATGCTGTGCCCTCAATGGAATTAGTCAGATGTGTGGTTGAGCCATTGTTATTTTAACTGCAGCGAAACTCTCTAACCGCCAGTTTACGATTGCTGACCCTTTATTTTTGATCTGCATGAAGTTGACCTCTTGTTCTCATTAAGACCCAGAGGAGAAGGTGGACTCTGGGGTTAGCGAGGGTCAGACCAGTGAGAGCACAGTGGATGAGGATCCTCCGAAGGAGAAGTTCTACTATGACAAAACAAAGTGCTTTTTTGACAACGTCTCATCTGACATGAAGTCAAGGTAAAAAGATGACAATAGTTGTGACGCGGTAGTGAAAGAACAAGCTGTCTTATACTGTCCCTTCCTGTGCGTCTCAGGCGAACCACATGGGCAGAGGAGAGGAAGCTGAATGTGGAGACATTTGGTGTTCCCGGCCGATTCCTGAGGGGCAGAGGATTTCGAGGGGTCTATCGAGGGAGGAGAACTGGGAGTGCCAACCAGCGGCCCATGCCCAAAGTGGAAAGTGCAAGGGCGTGAAAACAGATGGGCAGTTTACCCACCTCTTAATGTCCATAGTGTTAGAGTTTTGTTTTTAGTTTCTTAGATGCTTTCCTGCCATCCCTTGGTGTCAGTCTTCTACTGGTATTGATGTAAGAGTTATTACTAAAGTGACCTATTCGTCCCTCAACACTAAGTGTACTGGAGCGCTTGTCCAAATGATGAATGTTTACGTTTATTTCCTTTCATTTCTGCTTCGTAGGACACTGTTTGCATCACAGAAATTACAATTATGTACATGGCTTCTGTTATACATTTTCATTTGTGATTCTATGGTGCAATTTCTCTTAGTGGAAACTTCAGATGAATTTTTTTTTTTTCCCCCTTGGGAATTATGCATACATGATTTGGCAACTGTTTACTTGGAAATTGAACCAAAGACCTGTGTATATGTAACTTATTTTCAATTATTTCAATTTAGTTGGCATGTCTATTGACTGGCCGCATGTTTACTCATTGCCTGTAAGGGTTGATTTTTCTTTTCCCACATTATACCTGTTGGTTGGTTGTACAAAGCAAATTATTATTTCTTAATACTGAATATTACAACAGTGGGAAACTTACATTGTTACTAATGATTAATAAACTACGTGACATTATTTGAACTATTTTCCTTTTGCCAACTGTCATTTTCTTTAACATTGAGATGAATGTTCATACTGTTTCTATATACTACTACAGCTTTAGTGTAGCACCTGTCCTCTTGGGCCTCCTGACTCAGTTGTAGCTCTAAACTAGCTAATTCAATAACAAAGTCATTGAATGGTTGTAATTGAAATCAAGTGTGCAGGCTCTGGAATGGCTCAATACATCAGGGCTAGGCAATGTTCTGGAGTGCCACAGGCTTTTTTTCTTTTTCAGAACACCATGTACATGGAACTTGATTATTTGTTCAATTAGCTCTAGTCAAGTGTGGTACTCAAGGAACAGTTGCTTACACCTGAAATGACAGGGCTCCCAGAGGAGAGGTTTGATTTGTTGGGGTAGAGCTCATTCTATCAAATGGACCACTGAGGTAGCCTTAGTCCTGGGCATAGCTTGGTGTATGGATGCCAGCTGGTTGAACCAGGTCATCTAATTTTCTCTGGTCAGAAGTGGTACCAGGAATGGCGATGGACTTCAGGTCTTGTTCTTGGGCTGAGTCAGAGCCCCCTTGTTGTAGTGGTGTGGGTCATAATACCCCAGCTCAAGGCCTGGAGTTTCAATGGAGACTATAACCTCTGTATTGGTGGGAGGAGCTAATTAGTACAATGCTAGCAAACAGGGTGGCATGTTTCCACTGGTGCCAAACACTGGTGTTTTACCCTAAAGTCCAGATTTTCTTTCTGTTTCAACTGACACGGGCCAGGGCCAGTAGGCTCTCACTTGGTGCCAAGCCCCGGACTTAGGGCGGGGTGTGTGGGTTGACGCGTTGCGTGTTGTGCTATTCGAATTGCGATGTGTATTGCTTGCTCTAGGCTTCTCGTAATGGTTTTCATCCGATCTAACAAACATATCACTGATAAAGAAAAATAAAGCAACAGTACAGGAAAGCAAAGTCTCAAAAGAATTGGAACGACCGGAGGTGATACGATGCCATTGACTCAATAGAAAAATCAGAATTCTGCCAAATCCTTCCATTAGAGGTACAAATATTACGTATTGTAAACAAACTGAGCATGGCGTTATTGTTTATTTTATTTCACTACCAGAAAAATATCGCTTTTTATTTTTCGTAACCGAAAAACCAAATTGTTTTTATAGTTTACCCCTCCCTCCCCACCTGATCCCCTCCGTAATTCCTTGGAACCAATAGTCGAAACAGTTAAGTCTAGAGCCAACATTAGCATAAACCACCGGTGTAGCCCTGGTACCAGGGTAAAGCACCAGTGGAAATGCAGCCTCCAAAAACATTTTAAAAGCATTTGTGAAGTCTGACACAGTGGCGGGAAAACCAACCTGATGGAGCAGGTTGAAAAGGACAGCCTCTGTCTCAAAACATGATTCTCTTTTACTGTCCTTTCTAGTCATTGTGTATTTCTTGTTTGAAACCAGTTTCTATGGAGCAGAAGATGCTTATAGCTTGTATTGAAACAGTTTACCATATGTGATCAAAACTGCTTAACAAGCTACTTACTGAGGGATATTCCAGAAAGCTGAATTAGCAAGCTTTGTCAAATCAGAATTTGTTCAAATGGGTTTTTGGCTCCAGAAAGTAAGTGTAGCCTGATCAGAATCTGCTACCTACTAGTGCAGTGTCTCCCAACCTTTTTCAGTTACTGTGCCCCAAAAATGTTTTTGCACTGCTTTTAGTACCCCTGAAGTACCCCCTCATGTTAATTTCACTAGTAAGTCTATGGTGTCATGAGTGTTTTCAAGTACCCCCTGTGGAGAGGCCTAGTACCCCTGGTTGGGAACCACTGTACTAGTGGATGTTACCCTGCCAAGTAAATAAAATGCAGTGCTTTTTCACCAATCATTCTTTACAATGGGCTGTCCCTTTGCAGAATATCCAGTTGACATGTCTGTTGCACTTCACAAACTATTGGACCACAAATCATTTAGATCATTCAGAATTCAAAACATATTTTTTAACAAACCCATCTCTACAATGTCTGGTCAACTTATTTAACTCATGTCCAGTGCAACCCAATGCGGTTTTGCTTTGTCTGAATAAACTCTGTGTATTACTTTGTACTTTACCCCCAGTAATACTAGCCTGGAAGCCTGGCAGAAAATTACTGCCTGAGGAAATCTGTGAGTGACATGGCATGATTTATCAAATAGTCCTACACACTAGGACAATTAATGTATTTAATTTATAAAGTCCCTACTGCAATGCTAAAATGGTCAAGTCTATAACCTAAATTGTAGTTGCCTACAGTGAGTCACATTTGCAGTGGTAGACTAATTACATAGCCAACTTAGGGAAGGTGTTTGATTCAATACATAAAGTGCTTTTCATAACATGTATTCTGTAGTTGCAAACCCACATGCTCAAATTAACCCTCATCATACAAATTGTTTTGGATAAAACATCTCCATGATCTTTGTAGTAGTTAACAATTTATTGTTCCAAACTACTGATGTTGTACACTCTTGCCCTGATGTCATCACGTCTTCTGTCTTTGTCAAAGAGGTCTTTATAAATGTTGGTGCACGTACAAGTTGTTGGATCAACCAATATGCGCATCATATAGCCTAATGATTTAAATGAGAACCAGCCATTCTGTAACCAAAAACACAGTGACTCCATCTGGAGAAGCTGGGTATGTTCACTGAACCCCTAAATTTAGCATTTGTTTCTGGCTCAGTCATTATGTCAAAGTGGCCTCTGTCCTCCCCCTCCAGGGTGTATTTCACCCTCCACACTGGAGTGTCCTTGGTGTCCATGTCTGTTACATGTATGCGTAGCGGTGAAGCCCCAGTCTCTCGTTCCATCACCCTGCCAGTTCCCTGATGCACAGTGTCAGGTGGGAGAGGGAGCCACAGGGAGGTGACTCTTAGAGGAAAAATAGTTCTTCATGAAAGGATAAGGTTCTACATTCAGCCCTGTACTTACTTTTTTATTTTATTTCATCTAGAACACAGACCAATCCTAGATAAAGTAACTGAGTCTAGAATACAGACCGAACCTAGATAATCTCATTGAACAAAGAAGACAGATATATCCTAGATAATCTCAATGAATCAAGAATACAGATACACCCTAAATAAATCTCCTTGAATCAAGAATACAGATACACTTTAGATAATCTCATTGAATACACAATACAGACATAACCTAGATAATCTCAACTGAATACAGAATACAGAAATACCCTAGATAATCTCACTGAATCGCATCAATAGGATTCTTAACAATCTAAAATGTCAATAGTTCATTATTTGTAAACGTGAAGCTTGGGTTAAAAAATGTAAACAGGAAACCGTTTGCAAAATACCCAAGAGTCCAGAGTCACTTGACTCCAACCCCCACCGTGTGACCAATTATGGTTGGCAGGGGATTGTTGCCATCCTCAACGTGGATGAGCACCGTAGTTGAACTGGATAGACTGATAACTTCATGGTCCTTTGCTTCCACTTTCAAGATGTATTTTTCTGCAGTCTAGGCACAAATAATCAACATAATTCAAAGGAAACCGTAGATATACTCTACTGTCTTTACGGTACTTTTCACCAGGCTTGTATTACTGAGATATAGGTTGAAAGAGCAGTGTAAACATATACACTATCTGCTCCGGAATATTTTACATACTTCAGGTTTTCTGGTCATTGTACTCAATCTGACACAGAATGCAAAATATCTCTGGCTGGAAAAAGGACTGGGACTGTGGTAGAACAGCCTTCCTGGAAAACTTAGGCACAGTGCCATGCCCAAAGGCAGAAAAGCAGTAGGTAATATTCAAAACTGTTGTAACCCTCCAGAAGCTGGTTCACTCCCAGACGATTTCCCTGCCCACGTCTCCAGCCTGCAGGCTACGACCGCTCCTCTGAATACCTCACATACCTCATGCACAGGTAATGTCAGATTTGTTTTAACAAAAGTAGACGTAGCTTTTAAGCAGGCTAACATGTTAAGCAATGTGCTGGACGCCTTCATCACAACTCCTCCATTGCTTTATCCATTCCTCCTGCTTATTCATTCAGTTGAATAAATTGTCATAACACCAAAGCTGCACTGCATAGACACGCTCTTTCCACGTTACTGGACTTACCTGGTAGTCTAAGCTTCCCTTGAATGAGATGGAACCGTGGCGTATTTGGTGTTGCTGATGCGATCTCATAGTGAAAGGTTGAGTTTGGGGAGCATGCCTTGTCTTTATCAACAGCCATTACGGTTACTCAGGGAAATATTTACATTTCTAAAATAGTCAGACCAAATGGTTACTGGAGTTATGAGTGTCGTACTGTAAAAATGTTTTCCTTGTCATTTGATTCTACAATGCTGACCTCATAAATATCCCTCCCAAACGCTGGTGGGGTGTCATTAATGTCTAATATGGTCACATTAATCCCCAGCTCCGTGTCCAACGAAGAGTCAGACTTTTTTGTTGCCTCTAACCTAATCTGTGTGATGAATGTGAAGATAAACAGTACCAGTAAAATGTTTTGACAAACTTACTTATTAAAGGTTATCAAAACTATGAAATAACACATACGTAATCATATAGCAAACAAAAAAGTGTCCAGAATACATTTTATATTGTACATTCTTCATATTAGCCAGCCTTTGCCTTGATGACAGCTTTGCACACTCTTTGCATTCTCTCAATGTGCTTAATGAGATGGAATGCATTTCAATTAACAGATGAGCCTTGTAAAATTTTTAATTTGTGGTATTTGTTCCCTAATGCCTTTGAGACAATAATTAGTGTTGTTACAAGGTAGGTTTGGTATACAGGAGACCATCATCATGTCTGTACTGTAGTAGTTCATATTATGTCAAGAATATATCAAATACAAAGAGACAAAAATATCATATACAAAGAGCAGCAATACTTGTCATGTCATGCAATAAAATGCAAATTAATTACTTAAAAACCATACAACGTGAATTTCAGGATTTTTGTTTTAGATTCCGTCACTCACAGTTGAAGAGTACCTATGATAAAAATTACAGACTTCTACATGCTTTGTAAGTGGGAAAACCTGCAAAATTGGCAGTGTATCAAATACTTGTTCTCCCCACTGTAGGTCACATTAAAAGTGGAAAAATGTATGACATGATTTATCTTTGTCACATTCTTTTACATCACAAAAACCTGGCATTTTAACAGGGGTGTGTAGACTTTTTATATCCACTGTACCTGATGATATAAGTCCTAACTGTGGTTTACTGGAATTGTACTGTGAATCTATACTCACTACTTCTAGCTCATAAGGAAAAGGCCCAGGGTGAATGAGTCGATGATCCAGACCCTTTTCTGGCAGTTCAGGAGCTGCGAACATGAGATGCTGGTTAACCCAAAAGCCTGAGGGAATGAATATTCAAGATTCAGATGGCAAAGCATACATTCTATGGAACGTATGTTTTCTCTTGTGTTTTTGTCAACATTGCTCATCCTGAAAACAAAACATCTTGTTGTAAAATGCTTTACCCCTTGGGGCAGTCTCAGCCGCAAGGTTTTACGCTGCTATATTATTCCGTTTAAACTTAGGAGGACATGAGGTCTTGGCCCACACCTCCCAAGTACCAGGCTGTAAAGGCCCGTTGCTGCCCCTGTCTAAAGTCCTCCTGGCTGTGTTGCAGATCAAGATGATACCTGACAATTCCAGCTGCCAGTCTGCTGACCGCCCCCCACATTTGTCCCTGTCCTTGTCCATCTAGTCATGCTTCTGACCTGGATTAGGTTTTATAGACTCTGGACACAGCCCACATGCATATATTAATTGTTACAATTTGTATTATTAAGATGTTCACCCGGCACAGATAGAAGAGGACTGGTCATCCCTCCGAGCCTGGTTCCTCTCTAGGTTTCCTTCTTTACTTTCGGCTCTTCTTAGGGTGTTTATCCTAGCCACTGTGCTTCAACACTGTTGTTGCTTACTCTTTGGTGTTTCAGGCTGGGTGTTTTGTAAAAGCACTTTGTGTCAACTGCTAATATAAAAAGGGCTTCATAAATACATTTGATCGATTGATATTGGTCTAGTGTCAAAAGTCATGAATGGTTTGCAGAGTGGCAGATTGTTGTCATGACCTTTAGTAAGGTTAGTGTGGAATAACCTGTTCCATGGTATTTTAAAGACAGTTAAACAGGTTTGAATGTTTTTCTTCTTCCTCTGGTTATTGCTTGTACCATTGATTTGTTTTCTAAAATGCTTTTCACTCCTATGATAAATAATGCGATGAACGTTGAATTTGCATGACGTTGTTACCTGTCTTGACAAACACATAAATATCCCACGCACGCACACACACACACACACACACACACAACCAAACAGGTCCTCCATGTCAATTTGAAGGATTCAGGTCTGTGGGTTGTTCCCTTTCACACTAGCACTGACTTTCATCGTTGCTTTATTGAGTGAGGAGTACTTGCTACTACAGAGTTGTGTGGTTGTCCCGTCAACTTTATGAAAATGTATACACTTCTAGTATGTCACTGTGCATTAAGGATTCTACTAAAAGACTACAATGTAAATGTATCCACAAGGGTCAAACTGGCTGAATCAACGTGTTCCAATGTGATTTGTGGTTCCAGTGTCACAGAGTTTACATTTTAGTTCTAAAGTTATACATTTTATACCACTTAATAGACAGTACATATCGCCTTACCTCATTCAGTGGATTGAGACAAATCCGTTGTAAAAGTAAGACCACTGTCACAGGTGATATGGCCCATAGAAACCAGGCCCACTGATTACATTCCCATAGACCCCCATTCAATAGACCGCTGGCCCATAGACCCCCAGTCCAAAGAACTGGGTTTAGGAAAAGCCTTGGTAGTTATTACACATGTTTCTGACCAAACAGAACACAACAGACCTCAGGGATAAACCACGTCTGTATAAGCTGCTAATTCCAGCTTTCTTGAAGTTCATGCTTCCAATAACAATATAGTTCAAAGTCCAGTGAATATACTCTAGTCTATCTTATGCCTAACTGAAAATGTAGGTCAACTCAGAAATTACAATACAATTTCAGATAATCTCAGCATTTCCAAAGTATTACATGACAGATAAAAAATACATACCATCACTTACCAAGAGCTTAATAGTGATGAATATGACCGGTGCCATTGTTTACTATAGACTACAGCTATGTGACCAGCCTGGTGTGGGTTGGACCTGCGACGTCCTGAGCTCTGACAGAGGAACAGCTGCCTATTATAGTGAACAGCCCATGGAAATGACTCAACTACATGTCAGTATACACTCACCTAAAGGATTATTAGGAACACCATACTAATACTGTGTTTGACCCCTTTTCGCCTTCAGAACTGCCTTAATTCTACGTGGCATTGATTCAACAAGGTGCTGAAAGCATTCTTTAGAAATGTTGGCCCATATTGATAGGATAGCATCTTGCAGTTGATGGAGATTTGTGGGATGCACATCCAGGGCACGGAGCTCCCGTTCCACCAAATCCCAAAGATGCTCTATTGGGTTGAGATCTGGTGACTGTGGGGCCATTTCAGTACAGTGAACTCATTGTCATGTTCAAGAAACCAATTTGAAATTATGACATGGTGCATTATCCTGCTGGAAGTAGCCATCAGAGGATGGGTACATGGTGGTCATAAAGGGATGGACATGGTCAGAAACAATGCTCAGGTAGGCCGTGGCATTTAAACAATGCCCAATTGGCACTAAGGGGCCTAAAGTGTGCCAAGAAAACATCCCCCACACCATTACACCACCACCACCAGCCTGCACAGTGGTAACAAGGCATGATGGATCCATGTTCTCATTCTGTTTATGCCAAATTCTGACTCTACCATCTGAATGTCTCAACAGAAATCGAGACTCATCAGACCAGGCAACATTCTTCCAGTCTTCAACTGTCCAATTTTGGTGAGCTTGTGCAAATTGTAGCCTCTTTTGCCTATTTGTAGTGGAGATGAGTGGTACCCGGTGGGGTCTTCTGCTGTTGTAGCCCATCCGCCTCAAGGTTGTGCGTGTTGTGGCTTCACAAATGCTTTGCTGCATACCTTGATTGTAACAAGTGGTTATTTCAGTCAAAGTTGCTCTTCTATCAGCTTGAATCAGTTGGCCCATTCTCCTCTGACCTCTAGCATCAACAAGGCATTTTCGCTCACAGGACTGCCGCATACTGGATGTTTTTCCCTTTTCACACCATACTTTGTAAACCCTAGAAATGGTTGTGCGTGAAATCCCAGTAACTGAGCAGATTGTGAAATACTCAGACCGGCCTGTCTGGCACCAACAACCATGCCATGCTCAAAATTGCTTAAATCACTTTTCTTTCCCATTCTGACATTCAGTTTGGAGTTCAGGAGATTGTCTTGACCAGGACCACACACCTAAATGCATTGAAGCAACTGCCATGTGATTGGTTGATTAGATGATTGCATTAATGAGAAATTTAACAGGTGCTCCTAATAATCTTTTAGGTGAGTGTATATGTTAATATATTCATGTAAGAGGGAGGGAAAAGGGCATGGCTTAGGGGTCAGGTGAGGAGTGTGTCAGCAATTTGGTTGAAAATCCTTGAGGGATTACCAATGAGCAGTTCATCAACACACCATAAATATTTACACAAGCAATACAAAATATGAATTTGAAATACCATTAAAATGTTTAGAAGCTTGAAAACACCAAAAACAACAAAAATGAAAGGATTCAGTTCTTCATTAAATAATTTTCAAATACCACAGCAGTGTTTCAAACAGTTCCAGTAGTACATCTGACAAGCTTTGGGACAATCCCTTGAAATAGTAATGTTAGAAGAAAACTGTGTATTGTTTCAGACCATCTGAGTTTTAATGTTTTTCACTACTCCTGCAAAGTTACATTTGTTTCCTTAAAGTTGGTGGGAGCTCAGTTATACTGCTCAATATTAAAGCTCTTAACACTTTATTTGCTCATATGTTTTAGTTTAAAAAACTGTAACAAAAATTACTATCAGCATTTGACAATATTTGGAACTCTGTTCAACATACCTTCTTGAAGTTATTAAATATAAACAATATTATTTGATTGGAAGATGTAAATATCAGTGAAATATTCATAATCTTGAAATAACACCAAAAACAAAAGGATTTCTTTTTCCATGAAAAAGTTATTATTTTTGTCCTGTCCATGAAATTCTCAACCAACAGCAATGATATATAAGGTCATAGGTCATACACTTTCCTGTTAGCTTTTTTCTGTTCAATAGACTGATGGAATGAGTTAAACTGCATTCCATCTTTTATGCAAATTAGACAACCTGAAATCTGCCTAAAGTACAGTACTGTACAAAACTCAAAGGCCATCTGAGAAAAAGTTATTATTGTAACTTTTAGAGTGTTAATGTTTATTTGTATTCAATCTATTCTTATGTAATGTTTTTCTGAACAATAAATACTAACGTCCCAGATAAACAACTCTAAACAATTCTCAAAATTCTCAATAAATGCCTGTGCTGTTTCTCACACTGTTATGTCAAGCCTTCTTACATTCAACACATGTTTTGTTTATTGTACATGTTTGAATTTTATGTTTTGTTTGAGTATATCTTTTTTTAAGAGGTAAATGTGGTTAGTCTAACAGTCCTGGAGGTTAAATGACCTGTGACCTGTGAACAGGTCGATGCAGGTCATCCCAGCCGCCGGGTCATCCGTTACTTAGCCTCAGTTTCTAACTTCACAAGGGAGCCACTGAAAAAAGCACAAATAATACCTTCACAAACCAAAACAAAAGGAACACAAAATGAATTGATCTTTATCATTAAAACAAACTCTGAGAATAGGAGAAACACTACATAAAACTATCACTGAGCAATATGTACAGAATGTCCTTAGTTCTTATATGATGGGTGTTTTAGAGTTGGTTCAGGATTTAAGGCAATATGGTATATAATGTTAATCTTTAAAGAAAAACGTGAAACTTACATAAAATGTGATTCATTCTTTTAATCTTTATTTGACTAATTATTCAACCTTTATTTCAACCTTGTGAGTACAGAGGCTTTGCATGAATGAAATCACTCAGTATGTCTTGTCCTATCTGTAGCTCAGCTGAGCATGCTTACACACAGACATGACCTTCCATTAAGAGAACCACTCATTGCCAGATTTAAAAATAATCTTTAGTCCAGTCATATGTTTAGACTACTGGTAACAGCCAAAATAAGGGAAACACGGCAGTAAAATATATATACAATGTATTTTAGTTAATTACCACCTCATCATATTTACGGTCGTGTATATAAAAAATGGCCAGGCCCAGTTCAATATTTTGGCTACCATTGCCAGAAGAGATCTCAGTCACTTTGAAAGAGGGATGATTTCTGGAGTACATTTAGCAGGAGCTTCAGCGATGTCAGTGACAACATGCTGAGGTTTTCAGAATATGCCAAAAAAAACACACATTTTTTTGCACCTCTGTCAACAAGCCACAAATGAGTGAATTGCTAGCATTCATCCAACAGAGTTAAGGTGCAGTGAAGCAGTTTGTGGTGGCCCAACTCCATATTAAAACATTACGTAGGAGTTGCCTTTATTTTGGCGGCTTCCTGTAGATAAGCAAGCTTGGAAATGTGTCCTTGCATGAACAGTTCAAATAAAGTACATGTTGTGGGAAGTAATAGCTGCTTATCCATGGAAGCTTTGTGAGTGTTCAGTTTCAGTGATAGGTTTCAGCACCTTTATGTCCAAAATATTACTAAAGATTAGAGGTAAAGGAAGGCGTCTACGAAGAGAGGACGGACGTATCCTTGTCCTCATCTTTCCCCGGTGATCCCACCAGCAACAGTGTGTTGACGTGCACTTCCTCGTCATCTGTTTGGACGACAGGGGTGTCCCTGCCGTCCTCGTTGGTCTTCTGGCTGTTGGTGGAGGACGTGGATGAGGTAGAGGACATTCGGGACTTCCTGTCACAGCGGCCGGCATTGTGGAGAGAGCATCCCTGGTCGATGGCCTCATGGTTGTTGTTGTTGTGGACTACTATGGCTGAAACCAAAGGGGTGTTGACCTCAAATTGCCAGGTTGTATAACAGAGGGACAAAGCCTGGAGTCTTGTCAAGCAATTACACTATCAACATGACAGCCTCAGATGGGGGTTTCCCAGACCCTCAACCTTACCTGGTGGAGTTGAGTCCCGCTCCCCCTGGTCAGCCCCAGAGCTGAGGAAGACATCCAGGGCCTCTGGGTCAGAGATGTCGATGAGGTCCATCTGCTCCAACATGTCCACGTTCACCTCCATGGAAGAGATGCTGCCAATGGGAGCTAACGACAACACAAGTTCCAAATAAGTGCTTGATTAAAGGCACAGACTGTAAGCCAGCTTCCTTTGTACAGCAATATTTAGCAACATTCTCAAATGTGCAGCAGGGAGCGAGAGAGGGAAAATGGACAGGAAGAAAGAAAGCACAAGAAAGACAAATGTAGAGAGAGAGAGAAAAACAGAAAGAAACAAAAAGAGTGAAGAAGAACTTTGAATGTGAATATACAGATGGGTGACAAAATGAAGGAAAAACAATTGTAATGAGGGGTTTATGCACTCCAACCCTAATATAAAACCCTACTATAATATCCCTCTCTGTATAGGTCCCCATGGACTGTTCTTGCTGACTGTGAGGTTCTGTTCCATTTGGTTTTTGTTCATACACGCAGCCTGTCCTTGTCCTTATTGTTTCCACCTGTGCCTTGTTTGCTCCCTCTTTGTGTCCCTGTTAAAGTTCCTCCTGCCCCAGTGTTTCTTGTTGGTCATTGTTGTTTGCTGTTACTGTTGCCTATTCCTGCTGTTTGTGGCCTTTTTTGTTGTTGTACTTAATACGTTTATTAAATTACTCCTTTGCCTTTTTGAATGAACTGCGCCTGTGTCCTTTTACCCATGCTCAACCCTGACGTGACACAGTCTAATTAGACCATCATAAAATACAAGTTTTTCCTTTAATATGTCACCTGTCTGTATGCATAAATACACAATATATTCTGTGAAATGCGACGGAGATGGTGTTAATCTATTCTGAAATGTGGAGTTGAAATGGGTCATATTGAATATTCTTTACAGTACTACTAGTATAAATACAAGCATAAGTGATGAGAAAACATCTGCAGTCAATGTTTAGTCACTGTTTCAAATATGTTTTTGGACTGTCCTGAAGGAGTCGTGTAGCTTTGGGGGAACTTTGTGTTAGATATGTTATGAAGTAGAGGTTTTCAGAAAAGCTTTTATCTCTCCATGTTTTCAAACGAATGAATCACTCACGTCTCTTATAATCATGAATCTGCAGGTGGGCAGAGGACAGGTAGACGTCCACATCATGCTGAAAGACCTCCTCAAAGAAGCGCTGTCTCTCCCTCAGTTTCAGCTGCTGGGCTGCGTCCATGTCCGGGACCCTCTGGGCATGTTCTGTCTCGGCTGGCACAAAGAACGAGACATCAGTCAGAGACTCCCGTGTAGGATCAACCCTTCTCCCCAGTGCTATGGTAAACAACACAGTGACCAGAAGGGGGCACCACTGAGCCATCTGGACCAAAACCATCTGTCTGCACTAAAAAGTCACAGAGGCTGTGACTTCTAGACTTTTTATTTAATCTTGCAGATATTTGTTGGGATGAATTCTAAAACAAATTTTTTATTCATGAAACAATTTAACAAGTCAGCTCAGCTCCATGTTTTCTGATTAATTTAACATGAAGCTAATGCTTTTTGTAATTGCAGGCCAAACACTTCCCTGATCAGTGTGGTTGGTTTGAAACATGCAGTTAAAAACAAACCATATTCACACTGTACCTCCAATGTAAAATAATGAATCACTCCTTACACACCAAACGCTTAGTTGAATGGCAATTCTGTTTGTGATACAAATCACATTTTCCACCTCACTGGCCCCATTTTATGAAACTCAGCCAGGGAGGGAAACACACTGACATGTGATATAGTAGAGAGAAGACAGAGAAAAGCACCAACCCAGAAAGACCTGATGAATGCCAGAGTAAACCACAGTGACATCACCTTTCATAGTGAGCTCTCTGAACACTCTCCCCACTCTCCACATATAACTCCACATATAAGTCTGTAAACACCGTCGAAAATGAATTACCAATGTTAAATGGAAGGACTTTCACATGAGCATTGAAGTGACAGGTAACAACATTTGAGCAGACAGCAGACATTGGAGCTTTTAGCACAGTCCTGTAAAAGTGTTACCCCCCCCCCCCACACACACACACACACACCT